>NC_038049.1:29324456-29453716 GCF_002211085.1 Panicum hallii | reverse complement strand
CGCGCCGCCCGCCGTGCCGTGTCCCGTCCCGCCGCACGCGCCGCCGCCTCACCGTCCTGTGCTTGCACGCGCGCCGCGTCACGACGCGGGCAAGCAGACGCACGCCTTTAATGGCGCCCCGCCGAGCCCGGAGGCCGGTCACCGCGCGGCCCCGCCTCCCCACCGCCTTCCCCTGCCTATAAATAGGCTCCCATCCCGCTCCTTCCTTCCCCACAGCCTTCACTGCCACCGCCCGCTCCTTCCCCGGCTCACAGTGCCGCCGCCGCGAACACCTCCGCCGCCACCCACGGCCCGCCGTCGCCCCGCCCCCACGCACCACCCCGGCCCGAGGTGAGGCCGGAACGAGTTCCCCGTGACCCCCTCTCTCTTTTCCCCCTCTCACCCGAGCCGCCCCGAGCCCTAGGTGGCCGGATTTGGCCGCCGGCGCCCCTCCTCACTCCTCCTCTGTTTCCTGTTAGCGAGGGGAGGAAGAAAGGGGGCCGTTTTGCCCAAAACCCCCTCCTGTTTTCCTATTTTCCCCAAAGGACCCCCCCCCTCTCCTTTAACTACTTCTTTTGCTAATGAGACCCTACTCTCTTTATTATTTCAAAACAAACCCCTCAATACGCAAACCTAGTTATATTCGACACACTTTTTAACATACTTAGGATACCTTTAGGAAATCGTAAATAAGTCCTCACTCTTCCTGGATAATTACGAACAGGTCCTTAGACCCCGTTTAACCCCTAAAACCCTCCTTTAGTGCGTCATTTTATGCGCGAAACGACCTCCGATCGACCCGAAACTTCACCACTCCCTTTCTAGTATAGTTTTAGCCATGCCATTAAGAAACCACCCAGAGATATTGCCCCGACCTCCGTAACTAAATTATTTCCGATTCAAAGCTCGACGATAAAAGCTTTTAGTTCTTGTGCTTGATTGTGTGCCTGTTTGTTTGCGTCGTAGGACACGGAGTGAACGAGGAAGGTCCCGACTGTGACCAAGCGAACGAGGACCAGTTCTGCGACCCCGAGCCCGAGGGACAGTGCTACGATCAGGACCTCCCGCAAGGATTTGACGATGGCAAGTTCAATTCCGCCCTTTGATGCATGTTTTTGTCCTAGTTTTTATAAACACAACCCGATGGCCTGTTTTATAAAGTTGCATGGTTTTGCGTGCCGTAACCATGGTAGGATAGCCACCCTTGTTGTGACAACCATACTTTGACCACCTGGTTTTATAAAGAAAATGTGTGTGCGTGTGGGAAGGGATAAAGTGTGGTTTTGAAAAGTGAGTTAGACGGGATGGATGGCATTTCTGTGTGAATTGCCGATGGTGTGCTCGTACCTGTGTGGTTGAGCGTGGAAGGGAGATATCCATCTTGTCACCCCTAAGGACCGAGTTTGATGTGACATCTCACCTAGCTTCCTGTCGTGCAAACCGCTTGACCGTTGTATGGGCAACGGCTTAGCATAAATCCCACTAGTTAGTCTGATAGCCATCAGGAGAGCTGAGAGCAACGGGTGATCAAGGAGACGGGATAAGCTCTGTGTGACTTATGCCCCGGTTAAACCTCGGAGTTAGGTCGAATGACCCCTTGATGGATCCCGTGGTGGCTAGTCAGGTCTAGCTAAGGTGGGTAATGGCTTTGTTGGGATCTGCACCGGCACTAAGGTGTTCGTGCTGTGGTACCCCACCTGTGGGTAAAGTTGCACACCTCTGCAGAGTTAAAATCTATTCGAATAGCCGTGCCCACGGTATTGGGCAAGTTACGGTGTGGTCACATAACTAGTGTTTATCTTGGGAATGGATGGGCTAGTGTGAGTTGTTTGGAAAAGTGTCCGGCAGTTGTGCCGTGTGCTACGGACGGGGGGAGTCCGGTAGCAGTTTAAAACTGGGATCCTGTGTGGATCAACATCGTGTGCTTCTTGGTATTGGAAAAACTTGTTTTGAAAAGTGTTTTCAAAATGAACCCTTGCATATAACTGAGTTTTCCGCAAATAAACCCTAACCGTATCCTTGGATTGCCCTTTGCATTAATTCCTGTATTACCCCCCCTCCGTGGGTGTGATTGGACTTGCTGAGTACGTTTGTACTCACCCCATTCCTATTTTTACAGTGGAAGACCCAGACTACGTCCCCGAAGACAACGAGTAGGGTTTCGTCCTGCACCCAGTCTTGCCTGTGGTTGAGGCCACCGTTGGATTCCGCATGGCGCAAGACTCTGATGATCCTTTGTTCGTCGCTAGTGTAGTTGTGTGGGTTCTGGTTGTAATCCTCGCGATAGTGGCGCTTCACTGCCCATTACCGCGTAGAGTTGTACGGTGATGTACCATCTGATGTAATAAAAGTGTTATCAGCCTCCTGGGACTGATAATTCAACACTTTTAAGTCTTCCCTGATGGGGGGACGCTTCAGGTGGTATCAGAGCCGTAGGCTGGCCGTAGGACGTGACCCTAGGAGCGAAACCCTTTTTAAGCCCTAGGATTTGCGCCGGCTTAACTCTTTTCTCACATAAACACTCACCGCTGGTTTTTACCCTGTTCCAGATGGCTGACAATGGATGGGTCAACGGAGTCTGCCACGCAGAGCCCGGCCTCCCAAGCTACTATTGCTCAGCCTGGAACGCATTGGAATCATGGAACCACCGGAGTATGCCTACCGAGAATACATCTCCGGGGGCACCCTCCGGTGTGACATGATGATTTTTATGGAGAGAAGCACCCGCTACCCTGAAGTAGACCCGTGGTTCATCTCCACAAAGGGCTTCCGATTCCCCGACACCTACCGAAAGGCCGCCCGTAAAGCCCTGCGCCGATTACGTGTGCTCTACAGGCACTACCTTCAGCGGACTCCTATGGGATTTTTCCCACCCGCTGAAAGAAGTGGACGCACTTGGATTGCCCGGATGAGGGACTTGGACGAGAAGAAGAAGATTTAGAAGATGCGGTCTCCCATCTATCCATCTACCTTACTGGCTTGGATGCACTCTGCCGCGAACAATCGGCACAACTGAAGAAGCTAATCCATGGGGTTGAAAAGTTAACCCAGGAGCTGGAGGAACAACGGATAAGAGCCGCAAACGCCGAGTATTCCTTAGCCGCCCTCCAAGCCCAGATGCAAGAATACGAGAGCCGCAACGGGATAGGTGGATGGATCGAAGAAGAAGAAGAAGAACCCATGGAGACCCATTGGACAAGGGTACTCAGACCGAAAATGAGATGGATCGGTTCCTTCCAATAAAGAAGCGCTCTATCAGGACTGAGGAAGAATCCCCATGATAGGATTAGCACCCCTAGCAGAAGCCCTACCCTAATGACCACGTATCCATGAAAGCTGTACCACCCTTGTTGTAATAATAAATATCATCTACTCGCTTTTACACCTGTCCAGGTTGTTTACCCTACTTCTGTTTCAGATGGCTGAGGAAGGATGGACCCAGGGCGATTGCCAAGCCGCACCTGGATTCCCCAGCCTCTTGATCAACACCCTGGAAGACCTTGGCGTTACGAAGCACCCAAGGTACTACAGCCGAGAGTACGAGCACCATGGTACCCTCCGCTGCAGGGTGATCCTGGTCATCGCCAGGAGCAACCGCTACCCCGACATCCAGCCTTGGCGCGCGACCGCCACAGGGTTTAGGCACCAAGACACCTACCCTTGGCCATCAGAAAAGCACTCCGTTACTTGTGCCGGATCTTTGAAGAACACCTCGCCCCTACACCAGCGAAGTTCTTTCCGCCGCCATCAGAACCCCAGTCTGGGAACGCGCATGAGAAACCTGGAGCGACGCCGCCACGAAGAAGGCCCTGTACCAAGTGGCTACTTACCTAGCTGCCCTGGACCAACTCTTTGACGAGCAAGCCAACCTTCTGAGGGAGCAGACTCACCGAGCCGAGCAAGCAGAGCTCGCGGTGAGGATGCAGCAGATCCGAGCCGCCCATGCCGGGGCAAGAGCCGCAGCCGCGGTCAGTAGCGAAGCAGTCGCCCAAGAGAGCCTCAGGCAGGCCCGAGACCGGCGTATGCAAGATTGGACCCCAAAGTGGAACACCAGTCCCGGCGATAGGGGAAGACCATGTTTTGCTCGGGGACACCCGTCATAGGGTGGGGATCACTCTTGGAGCACACGAGCCCCACCCGAATCCTGAAAGTTCTGCTGCCGCCGACGAAGGAGATGCTGCAATGCAGCCCCTGACCGATGGGGACCCAGAAGACGGCGAGCGAGAACCTCTCACCCTGTCCGCCCCGGAAGAAGACACACCACGCAAGTAGAGTGACCAACGCCATCACAGTAATGCCCTCCCCAGCCTTTCTGCTTACGCCGTACCCTTAAGACAAGACCCTGGATGAGTAGCACGAGGCCTAGCCTTACCCTAAGTTGTACCCCCCTCGCAGTAATAAAATGGTTCGTAATTGTTGTTTGTGATGTTGTGTACTGGTTTGTTGTGTGCTGATTATTTATACGAATACAGGCAGAAGGTAGATTCTGCCCTATATACGAATTAAACAACTTAAACATCACATAATCATAACCCTGATCAACAGGTGACCCCCCGGAACGTTGCGAGGGCCTCCCGCGGCCGGAACCCCGTAGCCGCTAGTGTCGGAGCACACCCGTTGAACAAGATCTTCCCCAAGGAGAGCAAGAAGTAAGCCAGAACCGAGGGGGAAGTCAAGAAGGAGAACAACTACCACCACCCCCACCCCTCGGAGACCTGGCACAAATCATCCATAACCAGACCCTCATACTGGAGACTCTGGCGAACGCCCTCATTAACCGGCAGCCGCGAGGGCAGAGTATGAACGACAAGCTGACGGCCTTCCTAAGGACCAAGCCACCTACCTTCGCCGGATCCTGCAACCCGTTGGATGCTGACGACTGGTTGCGAGTAATTCAGAGGAAGCTCGAACCATTCGAATGCCAGGACCGGGATAAAGTCCTACTGGCAGCCCACCAGCTCACCGGAACGGCATTATCCTGGTGGGAAAACTATTGTGCTGCAGCCGAAGATGCCTCTACCATCACCTGGGGAGAATTTGTAAGGGAGTTCCGCCGCTACCACATCCCTTCGGCCACTATGAAGCGCAAGGCGGATGAATTCCGCGCACTACAACAAGGGAGCATGACGGTGGAAGAATACACCCACCGGTTTATAGAATTGGCCCGATACGCGCCGGAGGAGGTGAACGACGACGATAAAAAGCAAGACATGTTCAAGAAGGGTTAAGCCCAGAGCTCCGGACCTTGCTTACTCCCCAGATCTATCCGGACTTCAACACCCTGATGAACAAGGCCATCCTCACAGAAAGGGCCAAGGCCGAAGAAAGAAAGGACAACAAACGCAAGTTTTTGGAAAGTAAGGCTCGCCAACAAGACCGTTTCCAGAAGCCGAGAAATTCTAGCTATACTGCACCAGGAACTCAGGCCCCAATGCAGTATAGAACTCAGTCCCAGGTGACAGGATCACAGGCCCCGCCTAGAAGCCAGAATACCTCGAGGGCCCCGCAAAGCAATGCAAGTCAGGCCACCCCCGACAACAACAATGTTAGGGCTTGTTTCAACTGCCGAGAGACAGGGCACTTCATCGCCATTGCCCCTACGCCAAGAATAAACCGGCAACGTCGACTTTCTCCAACACGGTGAACGGGCCCAGACCAGCCCTGACCGGTGCCAACCGAGTGCCCGTCCGCAACAACGACAACAGCCAGCAAGTGAAGCAGCAATCATTTGGACGAGCCCGCGTCAATCACATCGACGCGCAGGAGGCTCAAGAAGCTCAGGGCGTAGTGCTCGGTGAGTACCTAGTCAACTCAGCTCTGGCGACAGTATTATTGATTCCGGAGCATCACACTCGTTTATATCCTCGAGCTATGTGGAGAAACATAAAATACCTACAGTACTACTAAAGACACCCCTATTGACCCGGACGCCTGGAGGCGACATCAATTGCCAATTAGGTTGTTCACGGGTAAGGATCAACTTAAGTGGGTAGACTTTCTAGCAGATTTGGTAGTACTTAAGCCTGGGGGAATAGACGTGATCCTTGGGATGGATTGGTTAAGCCGACACAATGGTCTCATAGGCTGCACCGATAAAGTGGTCCACCTAACCAACCACGAAGGAGTACAAGTGATCTGCCGTACCCGGATAGTAAATATGACCCAATGGTATTTAGCATGGAAACCAAGCCCTTAGAAGGAGTCCCGGTAGTAAACGAATACCCAGATGTATTTCCTGAAGAGCTTCCCGGTATGCCGCCGGACAGGGATATAGAATTCGTCATAGACCTTATTCCCGGAACCTCTCCGATAGCCAAGAGACCCTATAGGATGGCGGCCTCGGAATTGACGGAATTAAAGAAGCAACTAGAAGAACTGCAACGGATTGGTTTCATCAGACCAAGCTCGTCGCCTTGGGGAGCCCCAGTGCTGTTTGTCAAAAAGAAAGATGGGAGTATGAGGATGTGTGTAGATTACCGGGCACTGAATGAAGTTACCATTAAGAATAAGTACCCCCTCCCTAGGATTGATGACCTTTTCGATCAGCTAAAAGGAGCTAAGTACTTTTCCAAGATCGATCTAAGGTCAGGATATTTTCAGCTCAAGATTAGGGAAAGTGACATCCCTAAGACAGCTTTTGTCACCCGCTACGGGCAGTTTGAGTTCACCGTAATGTCCTTCGGACTGACCAATGCCCCTGCTTACTTTATGAACCTCATGAACAAAGTGTTTATGGACGAGCTGGATAAGTTTGTCGTAGTCTTTATCGACGACATACTTATTTACTCCAAGAGTGTTCAGGAACATGAACAACATCTGCGGGTAGTGTTGGAAAAATTAAGGATACACAGGCTATATGCAAAATTTAGCAAATGCGAATTCTGGTTGGAGAGAGTAGCTTTCCTTGGTCACATTCTAACCGCGGAAGGAGTAGCAGTGGACCCAGAGAAGGTTGAAGCCGTGTCCAATTGGCAGCAACCGACTAACGTTAGTGAGATCAGAAGTTTTCTTGGATTAGCCGGATATTATCGGAGATTTATCGAGGGATTCTCTAAGATAGCGCGGCCCATGACGGAACTTCTTAAGAAGGAGAAAAAGTTCGCTTGGACAGAATCCTGTGAGAGGAGTTTTCAAGAATTGAAGCGAAGATTGACAACCGCCCCAGTGCTGACCCTACCGGACATTCATCGGGACTTTGTCATCTATTGTGACGCATCCCGACAAGGATTAGGGTGCGTACTGATGCAAGACGGGAAAGTCGTTGCATATGCCTCCCGCCAACTCAAGACTCATGAGCAGAACTATCCGACCCATGATTTGGAACTAGCAGCCGTAGTGCATGCCCTTAAAATTTGGAGACACTACCTGATCGGAAATAAGTGTGAGGTTTACACTGACCACAAGAGTCTAAAGTACATCTTTACTCAGCCAGATTTAAATTTAAGGCAGAGAAGATGGTTGGAGTTGGTCAAGGACTATAAGCTGGAAATTCAGTATCACCCCGGAAAGGCGAACGTGGTAGCCGATGCCTTAAGTCGGAAATCCTATGGGCCCACAAATGACCATCTGCAAGAGGAAATGGCACGATTAAATGTGCACATTATACCTCAAGGTTCCAGCCAAGTGCTAAACGTCCAATCAGCATTAGAGGATAAGATTAGAGAAGCCCAAAGCTCGGATCGAGAGTTAGTAAAAATTTGCAAACAAACTGGAGAAAACAAAGCACCGGGCTTCAGGGTAGACGATAAAGGAACGTTATGGTACGAGAATAGGATTTGCGTACCCCAGAATGGAGATTTCCAGAAATTGATCATGGACGAAGCCCATAACTCGGCCTACTCCATCCACCCGGGATCCACCAAAATGTATATGGACATAAAGCAAAAATATTGGTGGAATGGAATGAAAGCGGATATTGCACGATTTGTGGCTCATTGTGATACTTGCCAAAGGATCAAGGCCGAACATCAGAAACCTGCGGGATTACTGCAACCCTTGCCTATTCCGGTGTGGAAGTGGGATGAGATAGGAATGGACTTTGTAGTGGGACTACCCCGAACACAGAAGGGACACGATTCCATATGGGTAATTGTGGATCGACTCACTAAATCAGCACATTTCATACCCGTAAGGACCACTTATGGCGGAGAAAAGCTGGCAAAGCTTTACGTGGAAAATATAGTAAAGTTACATGGAGTACCTAGCAGAATTGTCTCAGATAGAGGGACCCAATTTACATCTAGGTTTTGGAAAAGCCTGCACAAAGCCATGGGCACGAAGTTAGATTTTAGCTCCGCGTACCACCCACAGACGGATGGTCAAACCGAAAGGGTGAATCAGATCGTGGAAGACATGCTGAGAGCATGTGTACTAACCTATGGGAATGATTGGGAACAGAGTCTGCCCTATGCGGAATTCTCGTACAATAATGGCTACCAAGCCAGCCTGGGTATGTCGCCATTCGAAGCCCTCTATGGAAGAAAGTGCAAAACTCCCTTGATGTGGTCGGAAGTTGGAGAACGTGCCCTAGTAGGACCCGCGCTCATAAAAGAAGCAGAAGAAAAAGTAGCGGAAATCCGCGAGAAATTGAAAGCGGCTCAGTCCCGACAAAAGAGTTATGCGGACAAGAAGAGGCGGGAAATAAGTTTCAATCCGGGAGAAATTGCCTATCTCAAAGTTTCACCCATTCGAGGAACACGAAGATTTCAGGTACAAGGGAAATTGGCCCCTCGATACATTGGACCGTATCGGGTTCTGAAGAAAGTCGGAGCAGTGGCATATCAGCTAGAGTTACCAGAAGAAATGTCAGATATACACCCAGTATTTCATGTTTCGCAATTGAGAAGGTGTCTGAGGATACCCGAGGGAGAACATGTGCCGGTGGAAACAATAGACCTGCAGCCGGATTTGCGATATCAGGAAGTGCCGGTCAAGATTTTAGACACTATCACTAGGAGGACCAGAAACTCCGAAGTACGGATATGCAGAGTTCAATGGAGCAGACATGGAGTAGAGGAAGCAACTTGGGAACGCGAAGAGGCCCTAAAGAAGGAATTTCCCCATCTGTTTAGGAGCCAGCCGAATCTCGGGGACGAGATTCATTTAAGTGGGGTAGGTTTGTGACGCCCCGAAAATTCACTTAATTAAATCCTGCGCTAGAATAGTTCGTAAAAACGATCCGATGTCAAAACCCTAACTCTAACTGATCGCTCCGCGTCGCTCGATGGCTCGTTGCCCACGCGCGACGCCCGCCGGGATTAGCGCCGGCGCGACTTCTTTTCTTCGCGCGAATACCGCGCGCGTGGCCGACCGGCCGCGGCTGCGGCCGCGAATGGCGCCGACGCATTTCTTTTCCCCCCTCTGATCTCCTCGCGCTGCGTGCGCGCGTCGCGCACACGAATCCCGCCACACGCGAACGAGGCACGCGCGCGGCCGACCGACCGCGGTCGCCTCCGCGATCGGCGCCGGCGCGCCCCTCCCTTTCTCCCTCTCTCTCCCTTCTCTTTTCTTTCCCTCTATTTCTTTTCTTTTCTCTTTCTTTTCTTTCTCCCTTTCTTCTTTTCCCTCCCTTCCTCTTCTCCTTCTCCTCTCCCCTGCTCCCGAGCGCCGCCCCTCCTGCTTGGTACTGAGCTTCGGCCCCTCCTCCCTTGTACACGCACGCGCGTGTGCCCGTGCGCGCCGCGCACCCCTGCCGCACCACCGCGCCAGCCCCTGCCCGGCCGCGCCGCACAGTCGTGCACTGCGTCGCGCCGCGCCACGCCCCCGCGCCGTGCCGTGCCGAGCCACGCCCCTGACCTGCGCGACGCCGTGTCGCGCCACCCGCGCCCGCGCGCGCGTGCGCCGCGTGCCGCGCCGCCCGCCGTGCAGCGCGTCGCCTGCGCGCGCCCTGTTTTTCCCGCGTGGCGCGCCGCCCGCCGAGCCGCACGCCGCCTACACGCGCACGCCTAGCTGCAACGACGCGCCGCCCGCCGTGCCGTGTCCCGTCCCGCCGCACGCGCCGCCGCCTCACCGTCCTGTGCTTGCACGCGCGCCGCGTCACGACGCGGGCAAGCAGACGCACGCCTTTAATGGCGCCCCGCCGAGCCCGGAGGCCGGTCACCGCGCGGCCCCGCCTCCCCACCGCCTTCCCCTGCCTATAAATAGGCTCCCATCCCGCTCCTTCCTTCCCCACAGCCTTCACTGCCACCGCCCGCTCCTTCCCCGGCTCACAGTGCCGCCGCCGCGAACACCTCCGCCGCCACCCACGGCCCGCCGTCGCCCCGCCCCCACGCACCACCCCGGCCCGAGGTGAGGCCGGGAACGAGTTCCCCGTGACCCCCTCTCTCTTTTCCCCCTCTCACCCGAGCCGCCCCGAGCCCTAGGTGGCCGGATTTGGCCGCCGGCGCCCCTCCTCACTCCTCCTCTGTTCCTGTTAGCGAGGGGAGGAAGAAAGGGGGCCGTTTTGCCCAAAACCCCCTCCTGTTTTCCTATTTTCCCCAAAGGACCCCCCCCCCCTCTCCTTTAACTACTTCTTTTGCTAATGAGACCCTACTCTCTTTATTATTTCAAAACAAACCCCTCAATACGCAAACCTAGTTATATTCGACACACTTTTTAACATACTTAGGATACCTTTAGGAAATCGTAAATAAGTCCTCACTCTTCCTGGATAATTACGAACAGGTCCTTAGACCCCGTTTAACCCCTAAAACCCTCCTTAGTGCGTCATTTTATGCGCGAAACGACCTCCGATCGACCCGAAACTTCACCACTCCCTTTCTAGTATAGTTTTAGCCATGCCATTAAGAAACCACCCAGAGATATTGCCCCGACCTCCGTAACTAAATTATTTCCGATTCAAGCTCGACGATAAAAGCTTTTAGTTCTTGTGCTTGATTGTGTGCCTGTTTGTTTGCGTCGTAGGACACGGAGTGAACGAGGAAGGTCCCGACTGTGACCAAGCGAACGAGGACCAGTTCTGCGACCCCGAGCCCGAGGGACAGTGCTACGATCAGGACCTCCCGCAAGGATTTGACGATGGCAAGTTCAATTCCGCCCTTTGATGCATGTTTTTGTCCTAGTTTTTATAAACACAACCCGATGGCCTGTTTTATAAAGTTGCATGGTTTTGCGTGCCGTAACCATGGTAGGATAGCCACCCTTGTTGTGACAACCATACTTTGACCACCTGGTTTTATAAAGAAAATGTGTGTGCGTGTGGGAAGGGATAAAGTGTGGTTTTGAAAAGTGAGTTAGACGGGATGGATGGCATTTCTGTGTGAATTGCCGATGGTGTGCTCGTACCTGTGTGGTTGAGCGTGGAAGGGAGATATCCATCTTGTCACCCCTAAGGACCGAGTTGATGTGACATCTCACCTAGCTTCCTGTCGTGCAAACCGCTTGACCGTTGTATGGGCAACGGCTTAGCATAAATCCCACTAGTTAGTCTGATAGCCATCAGGAGAGCTGAGAGCAACGGGTGATCAAGGAGACGGGATAAGCTCTGTGTGACTTATGCCCCGGTTAAACCTCGGAGTTAGGTCGAATGACCCCTTGATGGATCCCGTGGTGGCTAGTCAGGTCTAGCTAAGGTGGGTAATGGCTTTGTTGGGATCTGCACCGGCACTAAGGTGTTCGTGCTGTGGTACCCCACCTGTGGGTAAAGTTGCACACCTCTGCAGAGTTAAAATCTATTCGAATAGCCGTGCCCACGGTATTGGGCAAGTTACGGTGTGGTCACATAACTAGTGTTTATCTTGGGAATGGATGGGCTAGTGTGAGTTGTTTGGAAAAGTGTCCGGCAGTTGTGCCGTGTGCTACGGCGGACGGGGAGTCCGGTAGCAGTTTAAAACTGGGATCCTGTGTGGATCAACATCGTGTGCTTCTTGGTATTGGAAAAACTTGTTTTGAAAAGTGTTTTCAAAATGAACCCTTGCATATAACTGAGTTTTCCGCAAATAAACCCTAACCGTATCCTTGGATTGCCCTTTGCATTAATTCCTGTATTACCCCCCCTCCGTGGGTGTGATTGGACTTGCTGAGTACGTTTGTACTCACCCCATTCCTATTTTTACAGTGGAAGACCCAGACTACGTCCCCGAAGACAACGAGTAGGGTTTCGTCCTGCACCCAGTCTTGCCTGTGGTTGAGGCCACCGTTGGATTCCGCATGGCGCAAGACTCTGATGATCCTTTGTTCGTCGCTAGTGTAGTTGTGTGGGTTCTGGTTGTAATCCTCGCGATAGTGGCGCTTCACTGCCCATTACCGCGTAGAGTTGTACGGTGATGTACCATCTGATGTAATAAAAGTGTTATCAGCCTCCTGGGACTGATAATTCAACACTTTTAAGTCTTCCCTGATGGGGGGACGCTTCAAGTACCCACCACATGCGGAAAGTGGTGCGACAGAGGCGCTTCCTCATGCGGCATGTTCCGCGTCCAATCATCCATGATCTTCCTTGGCAACTTCTTCGACCGAAGAGAAGGCTCCACTTGGTATTGGAGGCGGACGAGACGACTCCTTGTCTCCTCCAACTCCCATACCAAACTCCGGTGCGCCATCTCGTAGGCGGAAATGGTGTCCGCCATGCACGTCTCCAAGGTGTACGGCCCCATCGGAGGCGAGACAACATGAGCAATGGGATCCTCAGGTCCCTGCACCGGAAGGTAGGTGAACGGAGCCTCCCAAAGCTCATGGTGCTCGTAGCGAAGACGGGCGATGGCTTCACGTGCCACCTCTTGAATGGCCATCTGCACAGAGGTACCACAGGCGCGGAAGTTGTACTTCACAGCTCCCACCACCCACCTTGGCTCAAGGTGGAGGCTCGCCATGTAGTCCACCAAACCAACACCATAGCCGCGAGCATAGACCTCGTACTCGGGCTGGAAAAAGTAGTGCGAGCTCCTCAACATCTCGTTGAGGATCGCCGGGAACCCAATCGTCTCCTGAGCGCGAGTCGCCTTGATCATCGTGGCCATCTATCCAATAAGACATGAGAGATTAAGCATATTTAATTGACAGGTGAAGCATTAGAGAGAATAATAGCTCTAAGACAAAGGGAGGAAGTTAGCAATCAATCCTTAAGTTCAAATTTTACAAGAAATAAATATTAATACAAGTACTCAATTTTATTTTGCTCTCAACCCCCTTTAAACAAACTTTTAAGTTCACTTCATGGAACCTGGCTCTGATACCCGCTGTGAGAACCGCCCAATTTAATATCATTTTAAGCAAAACCGTCGGTCCTTATCCTGAAGATGAGAGTTAACTCGCGCTCGCACCAATGGCGCGCCACGGGTTAACCCACATCTAAACTCCCAAGAACCAACTTAACCTTTCACCGAAAATAATATTAAATCCGGTAGTCCCGGTATGTGCTCCAACATATGCCTAAGATCTCGCACATGCACATACCGTCACAAGCTCATACATCACCATTGATCCACAAAGAGCAAATTTTAATACAAAGTTAAGCCATTAACCATTACAACATTGACATAAGGGAAGGTTCCAAATCTGAATTTTAAGGTTCAATAAGGATACAAGCCTCGGGCTCACAATAACATAGAAGGGGTAAAACCATAAAGTTTAATGTTTATCATGATAATCCCAAATACGATACGCAGCGGAAAATATAACGATGGATAATATTAATGGCGTCTTGCTCAAGGACACCATTGACCATATCGGCCTATTCCTCGCCCGCGCCGGGTTCGGCGGGGTAGAAATTGCCGAACACCACTTCCGGCTCACCTGCAACTTAGTATAATAAAGCAACATGAGTACAAAGGTACTCGCAAGACTTACGCGAATAAATAGATCAAGGAAAATGCATATGAAGGCTCACAAAAAGGCTTTAGGGTTAAGTAAATTAAATAAGCATGAACTCCCTAATTCCACCGTCTAGCCTCCTAGCATTTTAATGAACTTGTCCAACCCACCTCAAATTTTAGTTAATTAGATAACTCAATTCCTAGCATCAACAAGAGGGAACGCATCATGTAACCAACCATTTGACCAAAACTTCTACGAAGATTTCGTAGGATAAAGAGCTTGCTCATAACTGAGAGCGCGGCAATTCGAATTGATTCATTAACCTTGCAAGGGTGTACATCTTTACCCACACGACACAAGGACCATGCGACTTACCCAACCGATCACATTGGGTAAGGGGGTACTCGCATCAACCTTTCCCGACAAGTTGTAACTGTTGAACATCACGCCTAGCTTGCGCGGAGAGTTACCTCGATCCACCGGGGACACCCCTAAGCCTCTCTACAAAGCCCTATGGCCACGCATCTAGGACCGTGCATCAACGATTAGAACTAGAGGGTAATCGGTTTATCCACCCCATGAATGGATATGTGGTAGTACGATAAGTGCTCATTTTCCGAGGTCATCCACGGACGATCATTAATCGGTTCAAGCGGACTAAACCTCCGAGACTCCTTTCTCTAGGCCCTACCTTCCGCTCAAACCTCAAAACCACACTTCCAACTAGACCGATCCAAACCAACATCCCGACACCGGACAACATGTTTAAGATAATAGAATGTGGGTGAAACAAGTGATCCTATTCCAATTTTCCCTACGAGATATCTACCACTCTAGGCACGACTAAGCATTTAGTTAAATGGGTTGCAACTAGCTACGTGTGCCAAGGGCATGGATATACAAAATCAAGAGAGGACATTGCATGAAAATAGGACCAACGATGCAATAGGTAAATATTTAACATAAGCATAGATACCCCAAGTGAAATAACTAAATTTAAGCAAGTTAAGTAGGTCAAGGGATCATGCTTAGCTGCTTGCCTTGGTTCTCTTCTTGTTCAACAACACACTCGGCTCCCGGCTTGGTCTCAACAAACTCGTTGGGCTCAACGGGTGCTTCCTCCGGCGTCTCGGTCACTAAAATGCATGAATGAGATGTGTGCATTAGGATGATGCTAATGATATGAAAAGAGTTGGTATGATATGAAATGGAAATGAAGTACCACTCAACACAAGGAGGCACGCAAGCAAAGTACACGAAGCTTGATCAATAATTCAAAATCTAAGCCCGAAGGCGAACTTGCTCACACAACATATAGCAAGAATAAATCATGATTTTATTTCTGCACACAGGGGATCTCAAGAGGAAATCATGAGAGTTGAAATTGCATCAAGAGCATATTTGTGGAATTACTTATGTTATTTATAACTTTCAGCAGCTAAACTCAAGTTAAATCTTAAAAGATACCCAAAGCATCTCTATAAATTCTCAAAGAATTACTGGAGACAGAGGACATGATAAAAAAAAGTAACAGAAGAGGTTTTATCATTTTATCAATTTTCTGTCAAAAGTTATTCATTTTACAAGTTTGCAGGCAGCAAAACCAAAAATGCATTAAAACCCTATCAAACAGCCTAGGAACATTTACACAAGCTGCACCATGAGATAAAGCATATCATCAGAAATTTAACAAGATTTAGTTTAGCATTTCTAAAGCATCACACAACAAGTTTAACAATTAACTTGGTTTAGCAAGAATGACCTATAACTCAAGGTACAGGACTCTAACATGTATAAAATTAATTTCTCTAAGTAGATCTATTACAGAGGAGTCAAACAAAATAAATTTCACAATTTTTGGAGATCTACAACAATTTCTATGCAATTTACAAGAATCAGCATGAAATAATGGGGGGAGGCTGAAAACACTAGATCCACCCGGATCTAGCGCTCCTGGGCACCGACAGGTGGGCCTAGGCTGCCAGCTCCGGGCCGGGCGGAGTCAAAGCAAGGGCGCGGCCTTGACTCGCCACGGCGCGGCCGGGGCGCGCCCCCGATGCAGCCCGCGCTTGCGGCGTGGCGTCGCGGCAGCCGACCGGCGGCAACGCGGCGGGGGCGCGAACGGACGGGGCCGGCGCGCGCACGAGGGTCACGGCGCGACGGCGGTGCTCGCCCGCGGCACGGGCGAGCGGGGCAAGGCGGGGAGCGGCGGCGCGACGGAGCACGGCGGCGACGGAGGAAGGGGCGCGTCAGGAAGGGGATTGCGGGCGGAGGAAGCGGCAGCGGTTGGTCGGAACCGAACGAGGAGGAGGAGGCGGTGGTGTAGGCGCGGCCAATCGGGCGGGGGCTTACCGGCGGCGGCGGAATGCGGCGGCGGGCGGAAGGGGAAAAGGCGGCGGGAGGAAGAGGAAGAGGCGGAGGCGTGCGGGTTTTGCCGGGGAAGAAGAGGGGCGTGCGCGGTTTGAAGCGGGGAGGGGAAGAAGGCGAGCGGGCGACACGGGAAACAAAGGGGCGGCGGCCACGCTGGCCCAGCTAGTGGCCGCCGGCGTGCGCCACCGCGCGAGCGCCCAACGGGCAGGGGCAGAGGCGCGGGAGGCGCGGAGGGGGAGGCTGACGCGCGGGCCCGGGCGCGCGGGAGAGAGAGAGAGGAGCTGACGGGTGGGGCCGGGAGAGAAGAGAACAACCGAAAATGGAAGGCCAACTTCAAAACTCTAACAAAAATACTTCCCGGGCTCCAAAAATCACCAAATTTTTACTGAAGCAAGATCATACTACCAAGAATACAATGCAACAATAAACACTCAAAAAGACGTCAAAAATTGCCCACAATAATTCATAGAAAACTGCAGTTTTCAAACTTTCCAAGAATTTTATAGCTCTGGTTAAACATCTAAAAATTGAATAAAATTATTTACAAATCACCATTTGAAATCTAGTATTTGAATCAATTATTTGGGGACACAGCCACATAGCAATTTTTAAATTTTCTTCACAACTTACACATTAAAACACACAAGAAAATGGATGATCATGATGTAATTAAGTGCATATGATGCTCCTTGATGCTTGGATGATGCTCATGATGATGTACTTAAATTTTCCTCCATGTGGTTTTAATTTGTAGGTCGTGACAATTAGCAGCAGCTAGCTAAACCACTCGACCACTCGCGGCAGGTTCGCCGCGTGGGCTCCGGGGGTCGGTGGAGCGCCACGGCCGGCGGGGCTCGACGTCGACGCTTCGTGTGGAACCGGTGCACGACGCATGCCTGTCCCCATCCCCCGTGAGCCTCGTGGTTGGTGGTCCGTGCATGTGGCCGGCCCAGCCAGTGATCAGTGTGTTCTGGGCCCCGCAGGCTGCCGCACACCGCAGATCAGGCTTTTGGCTTCTACCTACCCCCGGCGAGACGAGCACTGCTGGTCCGCCACCTAATCAGGATGGATGGTGAAAGGAGACCCGATCTTCGACCACGCTCCTTCCCAAAGAAAAAGATCTTGCATGTGAGTGGCCAGTTTTTTGGGTTAGAGATTCAGAGGACGGCATCGCACTTCGGTCGGTTAGGTTAAATTTCCCTTTTTTTACTAGTGGATGTGCAAGTATTTAAAATCAAATTATTTAAAAATGATTGGATTGCGTGGAACTGCTACTAAAAAGAGCTTATTAATAAATAACAAAGTTTCGTTGCACCAAATAATTTCATATATGGGAGTTATATGTGTGTCTCAAGATGGGAAAGGAATACTTTAGATTCCATAAATAACCAAGATTTTACTTTATTTCCTCCAATCAACTTCAACCAACAATAAGTGCAAATCAAAATTATATATATTTAACAAATGCACTAATTATATAATTATATTATATAATAATATAATAAGATATAACAAAGCAAAGTTGGATTACATCGTAATCGTAAAGACTACTAAAATAGCTAAATTCTACTAAAAGAACTAAATTATATATTAATAGTTAATAACATAGCAAAACACTCCATTCTAAATCTAAACTAATCCACGCTCTCATACGAAGTTTCTTCGGTTTTGATTTCTTAAAGATTCACGCAGCATCTCATGTACTCGCACACGGATTTCATTGCAGATTTATGGCCTTCAACACCCAAGCATGGTACTTCATGGAACTTTTTTAGCTCTTCAGCTTGAGCGACAACCACAGCTTTAATGCGATAACGCAAAATAGGGTGCGTACCTATGCCAACTCTAACATCTGTAATAAAAAACTAAAACTCTGTAATAAAAAACTAAAACTGTTGATGACGTAGCATATGTGATTCGTATATATAGATATACACACACATAAAGACAAAGAGAGAGTCAATAATAATAAACAATTAATTAATGATAAATACTACTAAATCATCTTCTTGCATTGCTTAAAGAGATTGAATTGTGCTCAGATGCCGCCAAACATCCTATATGCATATGGAATGAAAAAATTAAATACTACAAATTATTATATTTTAGGAATAGACATCTAAGAGATCATACTCACCCATACTCTGGTCAACAAGAAATCTATTGGCCATGATTGTCAGACCCGGGGCCACGGGGCTGTGTATATAACGTAGTTTAAAGAGGTTTAAGAGATTAAATCTGTCTTATCTCTTATTTATCTTGTTTATCTCTTATTTATCCCGTTTAAGTAGGAGATAGAGCTAACCGATACAGAAGGAATCTACCCGAGATATGTTCTGGTACGATTCCTTAGCTCGTGTTGGTTAGTATCTTTGTAACCATGACCTCTCGGATATATAAGGGAGGGCAGGGACCCTCTCAAAACAAGATCTACAGATCATACTACACCCTAGGGAATACAAACCACCATACAGGACGTAGGGTATTACGCATCTTGCGGCCCGAACCTGTCTAAGTTTTGTGTTCCTTGCACCTTCGAGTTCCTGATCTCGGCGTCTCCTCACCTAAACTTACCACCTTGGGTATACCCCTCGGTGGGCAGCCGGTAAAACACCGACAGCTGGCGCGCCAGGTAGGGGAGCGCGTCGAAGATCCACCGGCGAGCTCGATGATATCTTTCCAGTTCACCAGTCGAAATCAACTCCGACTAGTCGAGCTTCATCAACAAACCGTCGCAGAGCTCCAGGATGCACAACTGGTGACTCAGCAACAGCAGATGACAGATGGATCACCGGGCACATACTACACGTATTGAACAGGGAAGATTCATTTTCTATTTTTCCTACATTGGATACAATCCGTGGCTGTTACTAGCAAGGATTATTATACTGATCTATCTTTGCTAACGTGATCTTTGCATGGTATTCTCATCCGTGCGGAGCTTGCTGGGGAGCTCTCACAGACAAGGATGGCACGAGGCTGTTGGTGGCAGCAAGGAAGTTGCATAGCAAAATGACCCAGCGCCGCGTCATGACTCTGCGACAGAATTCCGCCGCAACTGGAGCTGGTTAGGAGCGAGTGCCAATTGGTTTGCCTCATCAGACGCACTCTCGCCGACCTCGACTACTCGGCTCGACTTCACCTCGCGCTGCAACGTCGATGCACCGCGGTCGTCGACCTCGACGACCCGGTTCAACTTCGGCTTGTGCCGCAATATTAGCGCAGCAGCGACGGGTTCGACTACTTCGACTTCGCGAGGACGATCGGCAGCCCGCCGATGACTACTTCAACTACCCGTCTCAACTTGAAAACTAGTTGGAATCGACTCCGACTAGTCGAGCTTCATCAACAAACATTTGTTTTTGGCATTTTTCTGATTCTCCAGGTCAGTTCCCTCTCAGGGCACGACATTTGGTTTTGGCTCGTGGGTCTGCATCGCAGATGGTGTGGGCAATTTCTGGCGATTCCTCATCAACATGAAGCCAAAGACTCCCGTGGCGGATCTTCGCGGTGACCTCGACAAATTCGTCGATGATCTCCACGACTTGCCGATCCATGCATCTGCTGCAAAGATCAAGATGGAGTAGCTCGACTTCATCAAGCGCCGCGGCAACTTCCCTTGGGTTGGACTCGTTCCAATCTAAGCACTCGCGTAACCGATCCCAACTCGGTTCACGCAATCCGGCCACTGATCTTCAGGAGGCCGACTTCTCTGGGTCCCTCTCTGCATTGGAGAAGGACCTGGATTTTCTGCTCCAATCTAGAGGGCCTGAAGCCACTGCATGTTGGGGGGCTTTGGGTTGTTTTGGTGCTAGTAATCTGATGATCACCTCCATACCGGAGGGGAGTTTCGTACATTGGAGGGGCATGGAGCTCTTCGATCTACTCGAGGTTGAGGGTCGACTTGTGGCCCACCTCGAACCTTTGCCTTTCCAGGAGGGCAGGCCGTTGGCTACCGTGGCAGAGGAGTCTACTGAACTAGTCGACGCAAGCTCTGATGAGCTCATCTCTCGCCAGGTACTGATGGCGGAAGAGGGCGAGGATGATGGCAACTTCCCCATCGTCGAATTCGACGCTGTATCTGAAGATGAGGTCACAGCCAACGCCGGCGACGAGAACGACGCTGATCGTGAGACGCGGAGGGCCACGAATAGGGCCCCCACAATCCGGCAGAGGAGGGTCAACGAGCGCAGGAGATCTATGCATCGCTAGCTTGACCCTGAGTTCGCCGCCGTGAGCGAGCAGGGCTTCAGGACTCCGGTGGCCAACATTGCTAGGGCCACGGCAATACTCGAGCGCAGTAATGATCCGAGTGTTCGTCAGGCGCTTCTTTACGCGCAGAGAGCCTGGATCCAGCTGGATCAGCAAAACCCGGCGTCTACCGTCCGGGAGGAGCGTGTGGGAGAGAGCCGGAGCCAGGCTCACAGCCGAACGGCTGGTGGTCATCCTCGACCTCAACCTAGCCACAACAACGACAATGCCCGCGGGAGTCAGGCCCCTGGCGGGAGGCAGCAGCCACCTCCAAGGGGTAACCCGTGGCAGGCCAATCACCGGCCTCCTCCAGAAGACCTGCGCCAGCATATTACTGAAGGCCGCGACGCGCGGTCCGTGATCGACTCCAGGCGCAAGGTCCGCGAAGAAGTTGAAACCGAAGGTACTGACTGTAGCAATCGGTTCCTAGCTTTCTCCGCACGGTTCAGCAGCTACAAGTACCCTGAGGGCTTCAAGTCGATCGGCATCACCAAGTACGACGGCAAGCAGGCTCCTCAGCAGTGGTTACGTTGCTACTGCACAGCCATTGAGGTTGCAGGGGGCTCCAACATCACCAAGGTCGTCTACTTCCCGATGGCTTTGGACCCTGCGCCGCTCACGTGGCTGGAGAGCCTAAGCAACAACTCCATCGACTCCTGGGAGCGACTGAAGAAGGTCTTCATCGACAACTTCCAGGGAGCGATCGCTCACGCAGGTACTCGTCACGATCTTGCTCAGTGTAAATAGGAACAAAACGAGCTCCTGCGGTCCTACACACATCGCTTCTTCGACGTCCGCGCCACCATTGCGAACATCTCGGAGGACGACATCATCGACTGCTTCTACAACGGCATCACCAACCCAGGCATCTACAGGGATTTTGGGCGGAACAGGCCGAAGACTGTTGCGGGCCTTCATGATATGATGCACGATTGGTCCGAATAGGAGGAGAAGATGCGGGAGCGGTTTTCGCGGCGCCAAGATAGCAATCTGAGGCACCCAAATAACAACCGCAACGACAAAGGCTAGCGGAACTATTCGGGTCCACCTAGAAAGCGCAAGCCAGATGATCTCATCGCGGCTGTGGATCATCCCTCACGGGGCAAGAAGTCGACGACGCAGGAGGAGTTTGAGAAGCTCCTGCAGAAGAAGTGCCCATGGCATCCAGGTGCCAATCACGCGGCCATCAACTGCTACCACCTTCGGAGGATGTTCAGCAACTCCGGTGGTGGTAAGAAGAACAAGAAGCCTGCGGACAAAGAACCCGAGGATGACGATCAAGAGGACCAAGGGCGCAACCCGAAATTCCAGGACACTTCGAAGACCGTCAACGTCATCTTCGGGGAAGATGGGGATTTCAGCTCTAGGCGGGACCAGAAGCTGCCTCTTTGGGAGATCATGTCCGTCGAGCCGGCGGCACCACAACCACTCCGTTGGTCGGAGGTCCCCATCTCGTTCTCCCGCGACAATCGGTGGATGAGCTTCTCGGAGCCCGGCAAGTTCCCCCTGGTCCTGGATCCTGTGGTGGCAGAGGTCAGGCTCACCAAGGTGCTCATCGATGGTGGGAGCGGTCTCAACCTCATCTTCGCCAGCACTCTGAGGAAGATGGGCCTGGACTTCAAGGATATGCTAGTTCCGAGCAAGTCTCCTTTCTACGGCATCGTCCCAGGTAACGCGGCACGCCCACTTGGTACGGTAGTTCTCCTAGTCACCTTCGGCACAAGGGAGAATTATCACACTGAATTCATTAAATTCAAAGTGGCCAACTTCGAATCTTTTTATCATGCTATATTGGGTCGTCCGGCACCCGCCAAGTTTATGGCAGTGCCACATTATCTTTATCTGCTTCTCAAGATGCCAGGACTAAGTGGAGTACTTACTCTCCGTGGCGACTTGAAGAAGTCGTATGACTGCAATCAGGAGGCGATCCAGAACGCTTCGACTACTCGTGTGCCAGATGCTTCCGGCGAAGTACTCGCGGCCGTGTAGCAGCTCTCTCAGTCCGGGCTGGAGATCCCCTCGAGAAAGGCCAGCAAGTCGAACATCCAGTTGACTGACGACGTGGCCCTCAAGACGATCCAGCTCCAGGAGGGCAACTCATCTAAGACCACCGTCATCGGCGCGGGCTTAGGAGAAAAATAGGAACTCGCGCTCGTCAACTTCCTTCGGGCTAACCAAGATATATTCGCGTGGAAACCAGTGGACATGCCAGGGGTGCCCAGGGAGCTGATCGAGCATAGCTTGAATGTACACCCACAGGCCGTGCCCAAAAAGCAATGCCTGCGAAGGTTTGCCCACGATAAGCGTGAGGCCATCAAATGGAAAATAGCTAAACTCCTCGCGGCTGGATTCATTAAAGAAGTAATCCATCTAGAGTGGGTAGCTAATCCTGTCCTTGTGTGAAAAAGGAATAATGAATGGAGAATGTGTGTTGACTACACTGATCTCAACAAGCACTGCCCAAAAGATCACTTTGGGCTGCCGCGCATTGACCAAGTTGTCGACTCGACGGCTGGTTGTGTACTTCTTTGCTTCCTTGATTGTTATTCAGGATATCATCAGATTGCGCTCAAGGAGGAGGACCAGATCAAGACAGCGTTCATCACCCGTACGGGACAAATGCCTACAAAACTATATCCTTCGGGTTGAAAAACGCAGGGGCAACCTATGAGCGCGCAATCCAGATGTGCTTCGCTGGTCAGCTGCATCGGAACATTGAGGCCTACGTGGATGATGTGGTCATCAAGACCAGAGATTCCGACGACTTGATTGCAGATTTGGAAGAAACGTTCAGCAGTCTGCGCAGATTTCGGTGGAAGCTCAACACAACCAAGTGCGTTTTTGAAGTACCTTCAGGGAAATTGCTCGGGTTCATCATCAGCAATCGAGGAATTGAAGCCAATCCTATGAAGATCACGGCCATCACTGATATGGAGGCTCCGGCCACAATCAAAGATGTGCAGAAGCTAACAGGATGTATGACAGCCCTGAACAGGTTCATCTCCCGACTCGGGGAGAGAGGACTACCCTTCTTCAAGCTCTTGAAATGCCATGATAAGTTCCAATGGATGGAGGAGGCCGAGCGGGCTCTGCAAGATCTGAAACATCACCTTCAGTCTCCTTCGATCCTTTCAACACCGTTGCCGGGGGAAGACCTACTACTTTACATTGCGGCAACAACTCACGTTGTCAGCAGTGCTATTGTAGTCGAGCGAGGCGAGGAAGGCCATGCATTTAGAGTGTAGAGGCCTGTCTACTTCATCAGCGAGGTACTCTCCGAATCCAAGGTACGGTACCCAGCCGTCCAGAAGCTTTTATATGCAATTCTAATCGCATCAAGAAATCTGCGCCATTATTTCGATGAATACAAGATCACTGTGATTACGGATTTCCCGTTGGCGGATATTCTTCATAATCAAGACGCCACAGGGTGCATATCAAAGTGGGCAGTGGAACTGGGGGCTTTGTCAATCGACTTCAAGCCACGCGCTGCAATCAAGTCTCAAGCCTTAGTTGATTTTATGGCTGAATGGAGGGAGAATCAAGTTCCAACTCCAGTCGACAAGCCAGAGCACTGGACCATGTACTTTGATGGGTCCCTCAAGCTCGATGGCGGCAGCGCCGGAGTTCTGCTTATTTCTCCACGGGGCGAACAATTGAAGTACGTCCTTCTGATCCTGTGGGAGGTATCCAACAATGAAGCCGAGTATGAAGCCTTGCTTCACGGGCTTCGTTTGGCGATATCACTAGGGATCAAGCGACTACTTGTGTATGGCGATTCTCTTCTTGTCGTTCAGCAAGTCAACAAAGAGTGGGACTGCAACAAGGAGACAATGGACGCCTATGTACAGGAAGTGCGCAAGTTGGAAAACAAATTTTCCAGCCTGGAGGTTCATCATGTGCTACGAGAGCACAATGTTGGCGCAGATATTTTGTCCAAGCTGGGGTCAACTCGTGCTCAGGTTCCACCGGGAGTTTTTGTCCAGGAGCTCAAACAGCCATCCATCAAGCCTTCACCACAGATATCCACCGATGCGGGTCGTCAACAACCCGATCGGGAGGTCATGACGCTGGGTGAGGACTGGAGAGAGGCGTTTATCGACTTCATCCGGGATCAAAGGCTACCGGCGGGAATTGACGCAAGGAGCACAGAGGCGGCACGTGTCATGCGCAGAAGTAAGGTTTCGTCCTAGTTGACAGCAAGCTCTACCGGCGCGGTGCCCGGTTTGGCGTTCTCATGAAGTGCGTCACGAAGGAAGATGGCTATGACATACTGCGGGAGATACACGAAGGTGTTTGCAGTAACCACGCAGCTTCGAGGATGCTGGTGGGGAAAGCATACAGGGCCGGTTTCTGGTGGCCCACCGCAGTATCCGACACGGAGGATCTGGTGCGCAGATGCCAAAACTGTCAATTCTTCGGCAAGCAGTCTCATGTCCCAGCCCACAGCCTCATCACCATACCGCCATCCTCGCCCTTTGCTTGCTGAAGCCTTGACATGATTGGGCCCTTCACAATGGCGCCAGGCAGTTTCACTCATGTGTTGGTGGCTATCGACAAGTTTACCAAGTGGATCGAGTACAAGCCGATAGCCAAGCTCACACCAGATCGGGTTGTTAATTTCATCTCCGATATCTTGCATCGCTTCGGCTTCCCAAACACCATCATCACGGACTTGGGATCAAATTTCACGGCCAAGCAGTTCTGGGAGTTCTGTGAGAATACATGCATCGAGGTTAAATATGTCTCTGTTGCACACCCAAGGGCCAATGGACAAGTCGAAAGGGCGAATGGCATGATCATCGACGGCCTCAAGAAGATACTCTATGATGAAAATAGCAAAAAGGGAGGCAAATGGATATGCGAGTTGCCACATGTCGTCTGGGGGCTTCGGACTCAGTCATCCAAAGCCACAGGACAAACTCCGTTCTTTCTCGTGTATGGATCTGAAGCTATCTTGCCAGCCGATATCATGTGGAAATCCCCAAGGGTTGAAATGTACAATGAAGGCGAGGCGGACGAGGTGAGGTAATTAGAGCTCAATTCTGTTGAAGAGGCTTGCTGCACCGCTCTTGTTCAGTCAGCCCGATACCTGCAGGGGATTCGGCGATATCATGATCGCAACATGAGGGAATGGTCATTCAGCATCGGTGACTTGGTCCTACGTCGCATTCAGGATGAATCCGGCCTACACAAGCTTAACTCAAGGTGAGAGGGTCCGTTCATCGTCAAGCAGGTTACAAGAATAGGGTCATATCGACTACAATATCCCGAGGGTCAAGATGTTCCGAACTCTTGGAACATTCAGAACCTACGCAAATTTTACCCATGAGAAGATGTCCGGAGATAGCTGAATCTCCGGGGGCTTAGGCGGTCTCCTTTTCTCGAATCAATTTGGAGGCTACGTGCCACAAGATTCGGGTTGTAAATTTCCCTGTGAACATACGGAGGCTATGGCCACGTGTATCATTTATATAAATTGACTTCCTGTCATGAATTTTACGCAGGCTCTAGCCACGTTCATATCTTATTGACTTTATGTTTCGACGGAAGCCTCGGCTCCGTCCATATCTTCTACGAATCAACATCCGCCGCGACCTTGGATGGTCGCTCGCGACAGTAGTTGCATTTATCCCAACAAAATCGATCCGTTCGACTAGTTTATACCCAGTTTGTTGGATGGCCTCGTAGGAATAGCTACCTCGACTACATCCTGAGTCATGGCACTCAAGGTAGTTTCTTTTTTGCCAAAAACATGGCAGTCCCGCGGCGACGCCCGCGTTCGCTCCCATCAAGTTCGATCCGTTTTTCTGGTTCCTACTCGTGGAGCGCGCTCATATGAGGAGCAACCTCGACTACTTCCAAAGTCGATGCACTCTAGGTAGCTTCATTTTTTTCTCTGCCTTAAGCACGGCAATCCCGCGATGATGCTAGCGTTCTTACCTAACAGGTTAGGCCTGCCCGATTGGGTTATGGCTTACTTATTAGACGAGTTCCTACTTGGCGCTATGGCTACTTCCACGGTCGCTGCACCCAGGGTCGCGTCTACTACTTAGCCTTTAAACCTGGATGACAATTCAGCCAAGGCACACAAGTGGAGTCATCAAATAAAGTATATATACAAGGAAGTAAGTACTTGTTTTTTACACCCTAATCCTGCAAGTTCTGTGGTGAAGAGTTCTTCAGAATCCAGGATAAATTGATAAATGCAAGTACTCGAGGGAAGCAAGGGTAGCTTACCTTGGTGCACTTTCTTTTGTTCTTTGAGATGCTCCTGGTGCGCGTTCTTTTGTTCCTCGAGCGCCTTCTTCTGCTCCTCGAGTTGCTTTTGGAGCTCGGAGTTGGCTTTCTCGAGGTTTCACAGGTCATTCTTGAGAAGCCATGTCTCTCGAGTCCTTTCATGCTCCAACATCTCGAGCTTCCTCTCCAGAAGGCCGTTCTTCGTAATCTCCTCGGATACGCACTTATCCAGGGCAACAAGTTCTTGATGACCACTCACAACTGCTTTCAGTTTTTCTGATTTCTTCTGCGAGTGAGTGATCACATTCTGCACAAAAGAGGAGATTGAGTCAAAGCTATTCGACAAAGCATACAAGTAGACAAGTACTCAGGTCTTACCATGGCAAAATCACATAGCTCCTTGCAAGTTCTCCTGAAGGACTTTATGTTGTTGGCCGTCAGCATGGGGTCATCCACCAGGTCAGTGTTGATGACATTCTTGTACCCAGGCCCGGCTTTCAGTATTTCACAAGGACCCCCCGAGGTCCCCGCACCTTCTTTAGGAGGTGGCTGTTGGGCACCTGCAACTACAAATGTTTTCAGCATATAGCGCTTGGATCTCGGCAGCTAGCCGCGAGCGGTCAGATGCTTACCCGCGCCATCCGTAGGAGTGGCAACAGGGGACTCGACTTGTTCCTCGCCACCGGTTTCGGCTTCGCCTTGTTGGAGCTCGGGAGGCAGCAAGTCGGGCAGCGTCACGTCCGCCTCGGGGGCTGGCTCCGTGGGCGTCGACCCATCAGGGGCTGATGGCTCGGGGGCTGGAGCAGCTGTGGCTTGCCCCACGCCTGAAGACTCGGCTCGGGTTGACGACCCGGGGGCTGAGGTAGTCGTGGCCGGTTTCAGCTGGAGCTGCACGGCGCTTGCAGCCCTGATGATGTCCAGTTCGTTGTTATACAAGTTGAAAAGAGCAGAATGCTTATTATGCAACTAGATGCAAACTTACAGTGTAGACTTTTTTTTGACGGCCTTTTTCACCCACAAGACCCGTCGCGGAGTTTCCGTTGCTGGCGGCGGGGTTTGATCAGCTGGTGGCGTTGTCCCCGCCATGGCAATGGTAACAGCCACGGTGGCAGATGGAACTGTTCCCATCTCTTTGGGCTCAGTCCTGGGTGAAGAGGCGGAAAGACTACAAATGGATACTGTCAGCATGTAATAATACTGATGTTTGGCAACTCAACAAAACAGCAAACCAGTACCTGGAAGATTCGACTTCTTGCGCCTTTCGCTTGCGCACCACCCGATGACCCTGCGGTACCAAAGGCAGAGCTTCGGTCAACTCCACGGCTGGCTCGGAGGAGTTGTCCCTCCTCGCCTCTCCTTCAGCTTCCTTCTCCACCAAGGGGCTCTCGTCCTCCGTGGACCCGCTGCTGTGCAGAGCTTGGGCTATGCGAGCCCTCTTTGCTTCAACAGCGGCGCTAGGGAGGAGGTGGTCTGGCCGGTACAATTCTATGCGCCCCTGCAGAAGGTTTTCAGTTAGCAGCGGCAGAACAGAGTTTGTCTTCAACAAAAAGTAGTCGAATACTCACCGGTATTGGAGGATTTCGCGTGGGAAACAATTCTGGGACGTAGGGGACGGCATCCACGTCCAGCAGCACCCGCTTGACTCGGAGGAGTGCGGCGTCATCTGACAGCTCCTCTGCGCACATGCGAGACAGATCTTCAGCGCCTGTGTACTCGAATCCAAGTTTGTGGCGCTGTTGGATCGGCTGGACTCGGCGCTTGAAGAAGGAGAACATAACGGATGAGCCGGTCACTCCCATCAGCTTATTAGCTTCTATGATCTCTAGCAGTTCCTCGACTTGATCCATATCCCCCCTGGAAAGCTCAATATTCCACTCCGGCCTCACTACAGGTGGGTTATTTGTTTTTTCTGGGAGTTTGGGGGCATGATTTTTGGTATAGAACCAATAATTTTTCCACCCGGGAATGTTGGAGGGAAATTTGTATGAGAGGTACTTCTCGCCGGCCTGCTGACGCAGTTGGATGCCGGCGCCCCCTACAACAGAAAGTTTTTTCGAGGTGGGTTTTGGTTTGACGTGGAAGAGGAAGCGGAAAAGATCCCAGTGGGGTTCGATTCTGAGGAAGGCTTCACAGAAATGGATAAAAATAGAAATGTGGCAAATAGAGTTTGGGTTGAGGTGATGGAGCTCAAGCCCATAATAATAAAGAAGGCCGCGGAAGAAAGAACAAGAGGGGAGGGCCAATCCCCGATCTAGGGAATACAAACCACCATACAGGACGTAGGGTATTACGCATCTTGCGGCCCGAACCTGTCTAAGTTTTATGTTCCTTGCACCTTCGAGTTCCTGATCTCAGCGTCTCCTCACCTAAACTTACCACCTTGGGTATACCTCTCGGTGGGCAGCCAGTAAAACACCGACAATAATAGTATAGTTGTGGATATCGGCCTCGACGAAAAGTTTGTGGCTCTCATCGTCAACTTGGGTAACAAAACATATGAATGCTAGAGCACTACGATTGATGAAGACTAATGTGTTACACTTATTTTATAAAGTAGAAATAAAAAATATAGTATACACAAAGAAAATAACTAACCTGTTGTCCTTCAAACACAATTCTCTAATACCACGTGGATGCAACAAGTTGTAGTCTGCTGGACAAACAAAAGCCACCAACGCTACAACATCAACCTCAGTTCTATGAGGATGTGCCATGGCAGATTCTAGGGATATAAAAGTAGAAGAAGACACAGGAGTTAATTTTATGTGAGCGTTGCGGCTTGCGATCTGCTTGCCGTCTACCGGGGGAGGGGATAGCCTGTAGCTTGAGTTCCTGTGATTTTGCAATGGACTCAAACGGTCACATAACTATTTATGTGCCGGTGTACAAGCAGGGAAAAGGAAACATACGGTCCAGAATTTGTTTAATTTGTTCTTCCATATATGGATGATACATGCGTGCATGTTGAAAGGAAGGAAACGATTGTTCCATTTATGGTATCCCTCATGTGCAGAGTCAGGGTAGGTTGCCCATATGCATCTGCAACCTGTGGGGCAAAGAAAAAAGGGAATATTATTATATTATTGCATGATCTATATCCAGGCTACATGTTGGTGGCCTGCTATATGCAGCGCACACTTGCCTCTCTCTATCTGCTGCTGTTTCTATGCATATATTAATCACAAATCACGTCATGCATGTTGACTTGCACATGCAACTGAATCACGCCATGGAAATTTCCTCTCTGTTTTTTCATTCCATCTGAATCACGCCATGCAAATTTCCGTGCATGCAAGTCAATCACACGTCAAGGCATGCAAGAAGTTTACTTTCTCTCAATTTTCCATACCATGACGCCATGCCAAAATTAAGAAATAACGCATGGCAAATCACCAAGCAAAATAATCTTGCAATGCAAACTACGGCTTTCCTTCTGCCTCCTTTCATAGTTCTTTTTTCCCCGTAGCATCCGCTCCCTGTGGGTTGCACCCGACGGGCCCTTACCCTCCAAAAGCCAATTTTTTTTCTTTTGTTATTATTGTTTCTATCTATTATTTCTATGTGTTTTTAACATAAGAGAAGATATATAGTTATATTATTGTTTGCTGCATTATTAATTGGTGGATCTCACATGATGCGTCTATATTCGAATTAATTTGGATCTTGATTGTTAGGGACATCGGGGATGGGCTGAAATAAATTATTTTATATTCACTATAAACATACAACTACTCTAATTTGTGTCTCCCTATATCTATTTATGAATAATATTTAAATAATATACTTCACAATAGATGGTTTTAGAATTAGTACACAGATGATTTAAATATTATTACATCACACGTACTACATATGAAAATGGATCAGTCAATCCATAGAAATATTATTGTCGCACATCATCTGCTGTCAAAAAAAATCCTCACTCATGAAGAGCTCGCATCCTCTCACCCAACACTTTATAGGCTGCTGGTAAAAACTCCAAATAGTTTTTACGGCACACAGGGCACGTTGACTTCACATTGAACCACTTAGTGATGCACTCGACGTTGTAAACATGCTCGCAAGCTGGCAATTGCATGGTGTCCACCCCCGGCGCCATAGCTTCGTAGCCAATGCAGCATTCTAGGGAAGCCATGACGCACCCTTGCAGCAAGGCCGTCGCCTTGCAGTACATCATGTTGACGGTGATGTATGCACACACCCATTATGCGATCGATAATGAGTGCCTCCAGGCCGACGGGCACGAAACGATCCCAATGATCCTGAGATAAGCCATTGTACTGATCCAGAAAGCTAAGGTTATGCTTCAATGATTGCCATATTAGCCGTTGGCATGACGTAAGAACTCATTGTACGAATTGCACACATGCACAGATACCTTTCTGAGCATACTAGTACGGCAGCTCCGCTCAGGGCTCAGCCCTATGCCGACCCATGAGTGGTTCTCCGTCACTTCGAAGCGAATGACCAATTTGCTCTTCTCGCCAACAGAAGGTCGGGGGTAGAACTCAACACCCCTGCTCTCGGATGTAATCTTGTATGAATTTGGTGTAGCACCTGCATCAGCCATGATACCTGACAAACACGATGTTATTCGACTGTTGACATGGGAAAAACAATATCTGGCGTAGCATGTGGACCAGCCATGATATCTGAGAAATTCGGTGGAGACATTGTCTTGGATGAAGAAGTAAGATGGTAGAAGGTTCTTGGCGAGGTAGGGAAAATAATGTGGTGAATCTCTAACCCTAGAGCTGTATAACTTTATAGGTGCGGAGATATCATGGTTTTTGGAAAGATTCATGCTGCAATCAGAGCACCTGCAAAAATGGATCGTGTGAAGAAATTTCCATTTTGATGTAGCAATCAGCTCTTTGATTGATTGAAAGGAGACCTTGATTTACTATGGAAAGAAATTATTATATTCACAAACGTTATAGCTGCCTAGTTTAGACCCCTCCATTTATACTACTATATTTCCTATTTATCCATATGAGTGATTTATTTTTGATCAATCCAGATTCTTTATATTTGTGCGTGCGCTTCTATATCTAGATGTTTTGTAGGTCAATCCTTAACACATCTGGCAGTTCCAATTAATTTGCGCCTAGATTGATAGGGAGATCAGGGGTGGGATGGAAAGAAATAATTTTATTGATCAGTTCCGATGCTAGGCGGCCACAGAATTATGCAGTTTGGCGTCAGATCCTTTTTCACGGACCTGTCTTCAATATGCGTAGCCGTCCGACGGCTCCGTCGCAGCACCGACTCCATCCAATCAGGCGCTCGGCTTTCCAGCTGCGGCTCTGTCGCAGGACAGCACGGCGCGCAGCTCCTGCTGATGGGCCTGCTCCCGATTGGCAGGAAACAGAGCTGCGCCAGTCTTTTAATTGAAAATGAGAAATATTTATATGTTTGCAAAACTGCTCACGATTGTCAGGAAACAAAACTGCGCGATACTATCTTTGCCATGAACATCAGAAATATTTAAGGCCATATTTATATATTCCAACATACAATTGAGCAAAAATCTTTTAATTGACATGGAAATATTTCGTCATCTGTTATATAATTTTCCATTAATTATATGTTTGCATATAATAAAGACCAGTTATGTCTTTGATGTAAGTCTATTATTATATAAATAACAAATACCATTACACGTGGGCATGACAATACAGGAAACTTAAAAATATTTCTCAACATCCATGTTACTTATGGAGTGGACAGCAGCTCCTATATCCTCCGGGATGTTGTCTGCACTTTCATTAAAATAACATTTCAAGACTTCAATTAGGAACCATTTTCTGAGTATATTTGAGTCCGATAGAGCAATGGAAAACATTATTAGTAAAGAAGAAGTTGAGTGGTAACATAGAGCATCTAATGGAGAGTATTACTAACCACGCGGAACCTTTGCTGAAATGGCTGACCATCCCACATTCTCATTAGCTCGTAGACAATATACCCCGTCAAGTTCCTACACATCATAAGAATTTCCATGTAGGTTTAATTTATCACGTCAAAATATTTATATTTCATTGAGGTAAAAGTATAAATTTTACTCGTCAAATGTTTTAGGAATAAAAGTCAGGAATATGGGATGCCAATCATAAATGTCGTTGTTCCAAACGGGATCTACTTCCTCCATGGCACGATCAAATATTTTTGCAACTTTTTGTATCCGAGGAAGGTAGTAAAAATAGGGGTAGTTATATGCAGCGCATTCACACACAGGTGAAGGATCAACTATAGCTATGACTCTGGCATGCCTGTCCAATGCAAAAAAGCCATACGTGCTGCAGGAATAGAAAGGCACGATAACCTACAACGGTAGATGTTAATATATCTGCACGCTTGATGTGTTATACTTATACGAAGCATAAAAGAAATTTGAGTAGAACTTACAAACTGACATTCCGCGAATGCAATTCCACTAAGGGGCCAGTCATTGAAAAATGTAGCCAGTTCCTTGGATTTTTGCTTGACACGATACTTAGGATGGCGTCTGTAATTGCAAGCGAACTGTAAAGAGATAAGCTGTTAAGTTATTTACGATACATTTATATTATAAACTATATTAGTTATGTAAAAGTAATAATAATAACAAATTAAATAACATATGGAAAACTTCAGATCTAGTAAGTAACACTTCAGCTCCAACAGTACTGCGGCCTCATCACAAGCAATCCAACGCACTCCTAGATTGAAAACATCAAGGTCCATGATTTTGTTCGCATCAAGTATTTCTTTAAGTTTCCTGAGATTTATGCTTATGGGGTGCGGATTGGAACTTCACATCCATTCTTTCCTACCAACTCATTTTGTTTATTGAACCTCGCAAAAACACCATATTGTCTGTCTACAAATCCAATCTAAAAGTAACACTCACCCTAGAGATTCTTCATCAGTTGTGGACAAGATAAAATTGCAAATTGCTGAGGCTGTATCTTTGTAGTTGCGGCACGTCATCTGGCTCATCTGTGTTGGTTCTATCATGACACAGTCATTTGGATCGAATATTTCATCTCTGACGACATGCTCTTCTATGCGGTCCCTCGCCGTGTTAAATGGTGAATCGAAAAGGATGGCAGCTAGCTTCAATCTGAAATGTTGCATGTCGACCTGCCCAATCGTACTCATGTAGTGTAGTTATGTCTAACTCATGCAATCCAACAAATTACTCATGTATATACATATATATATACATATATATATTATACCTCGGAAAAGGAGTCAGATAATCTTTCCCCTGTCCAGTAATCCATGAAGTTTAATAGAAACTGACCGCAAGACACTCTACAAGCACCACCATAATAATAATAATAAAATAAAGTAATAGTAACAATAATAATAATTAATAGATAATTAAAAATTTTAAAGCTTAAGGTATATTATTATATATATAAATAAAACATATAACAGAGTATACATCAGTCTGCATCCTTTTATGAAATTGCTCAGCAACTGGCCACGAAGACACGTCTAGATTAGGCCACTTGCAATCTGTGAGCTTTACGGCATTTAACGCCACATCAATCTGTTTCTGTAGGCCGTCCAACTGTAATTGTTGAAAAAATCAGAGACGTATACATGAATGTGATGTCCTAATTATTAAGCTGCATCATAAATTAATACTCACAGCAAAAGTTAGATCTCCACGACACATTAATCCCATCGAGTCGAGAACTTGTATTCGACGTTTTTTGGCATTGATGACAGCAAGGTACCAGTGATATTTTTTAATATTTATTGGAACAAAAACCTGTGGATGCCAAATACTATTATATATGAGATGACACAAGGAAAACAATAAGCAAGTATAAGTACTAAAATAAATAATGATTACCATGTCATGAGCGACATATTTCTTCACCCTTTCCACTATAGGGTCCTCTTTGACATTTGGAATAGACTTATCCTTATTCTGACCATCACGGTGGAGAATTAGAGTTTTCTCTAGGCGTATCTTAGATTTTTCCCTGCACAGTAGATGCTTTTCAGCCCTAGTGAGGTATATGTACGCGTTTATAACCTGCAATTGAATGATGACTTTTGTTTAGAATCACCATACAAAAATATAGATGTGTATAATATGCCACACTAAAATTTTACATAAATAGTACTTACATCTCCGTTCAAGTACTCAGAAGGACTCAGAAGACATTTCAAGTTGCAGAATTTAACAAATGTGTCATCAACTCTTACAACAACCCGCTCGTCGTTGTAGCCACTGATTGATTTATAATAGCGTCATCTTCCTCATCGCAGATGTAATCTGCATTGGATGGAAAACCTTGAGATAGCGACAGCACAGATGACAATATAAAAAATGCACAATATAAAGGTTACACGTATACCTTGTTCTTGGACTACACTCATGAAAATCTTCTTGGGCTTGTTATGGTGAGAGACTCTCGTATCTCCAGTTCCATGCTCCACACACTTGAGTTGGTCGACCAGGTTCTTCTCATTTTCTGAATTTGAATTCATCTGACTATTTTGCGCTTTAATGACTTCATTTGATGGTATCACGCCTTGGTCGAGGATGGATTCATCTGGTGCGCCCTTGTCGGGTGTGGAATCTAAGCTTTTTCTCATCCTCAGACATGTCCAGAGTTGACTGCGTGTCTTGCGCGGAAGAAACCTGGTCGACGTGTGACGGTATCATCTTCTCCTGCATGTTCTATAATAAATATATATTTATATAAACAATTAAATATAAAGATTTATACTATAATACCTTTTTCTCATCGGAAGATATCTCTAGAGTTGACTGCGTGTCCTGCGCGGAGCAAACCAGGTCGGCATGTGCCGGTATCATCTTCTCCTACGTGTTTCGTAATACTTAATTTATATAAATAATTAATTAAATATTAATACTACAAACTAAAATACCTACAGACTAACTGCAATTTGCAATATGTCGTAGAAAAATGCCAGCGAACTATAGATATTAGAATAAACTTTATGGCAGCTCGAGAGGCAGATGCTCTGATACCATTGTTGCATACTTTGGATCGGCTAATGCATCAATTAGATTAGAATGTGCTCTGTTTGATGGCTTAATCAAGAGATAGAGATGATTAGAGAGACAGAGAGAGAGGGGAATATCACGGAGTATACCTTCGTGCCCTAGGCCGGCGGCGGATGCAGATGTGCCCGACATGGTGATGTAGTTCGGGTGCCCGGGGTTGCTCGGCCGTAGACGATCGTGCTCGCGGTAGTCGAGGTCTAGATCGCGTCCGAGAGCTTGAGGTCGAGGCAGAGGCGCAGAAGACGTCCGGAGAGGATTCCCGCCGCTGACCGCGCACGACTAGATCGGTTAGGTCAACTGTGGGTGGGGCGGCGGCGGCGCGTCGAACCTCGTGATGCGAGCCGCTGGCCCCCACCCCCTTTTATATTGCGCGGCGCGACGGGGGCCCACCAGCTAGGGTTGAGCTGGGGCGCCCCCGATCAGGGCGCTTGGGTGAGGTAGCCCATCGGCCCGTTAGGGTCCGATGGGCTAGGAGATCAATCTAACATGATGTACACTAAGGCCAGCGAACCATAGACTGTATAACAAAGTTTATGGCAGCACAAGTTCCTAACAGATCGAGTTCTGGTTCTCGGAGAATAAGCTGATGCTTTGAACAGATTCCGATTCTGGGCATTTTTTTGCTTAAAAAGATGAGATTTAGAATTTCTCGGCAAGCTAGAGCATCAACCATGGTTATAAAATATGAATGCCTAAAGACTTTTGGATGCTTGCATGCCACTCTATGATAGTAGACCAGCCTTTCTATTGAATTATTCAAAAAACACATACACACATGAAACGGAGTAGCACATGCCAAACATATGTAGGGAACGACAATGAAAGAGAGAATAAACCTCCATTACGATGATCCAAGGATGGAGGTCGTACAACGTTCTTCCGATGAAGCCGTGTGGATCACAGTAGTCGCCCAGTCGCAAAGAATACGGGGAGGGAGGAGCTTAGGCCGCTTGGATCACCGTAGTCGCGGAGTCGCAGAGAATATAGGGAGCGAGGAGGTCAGGCCGCTTGGATCGGAAGTAAATGGGATGAGGGAGATGGCCTAGGTGGGTCTGGTGCTATGTTAATATGAAGGTTATGGAATAAACAATTACCAAATATAACAAGAGGAGGAATTTATGGAATAAATTAGATTCGGATGCAACAGAAGGCAGTGCTGATAGTTTTGCCAACAAGACATGCCATTTTTATTTCATATCCATGCAATAAATGCATAACCATGTAATATTTATTTCCTTTAATTAGTTATTATCACAGTTGGTTACCATCTATAATAGTATCTATAATGGAAAGCTAGATTAATTGATTCAATATCCACTGATTTTTTGTACATGTACAGTTTAGGAAAGCAAAATTGATTTTACATCCCTAGAATGGAGAGTCATGTATATATTTACGTAATGTGAAAGGAGAGTTTCTCACCCCTACCATTCTTCCCTCTCCAGCAAGGCAATAGCTTCTCCGACTCACCATGCATGACTTCTCCCAAATCGCCTACAAGCCCCACTGTCCAATGGTGCGACCTACATGTGGATCCATGCAGCATCATCATCGGCCATATCGATGTGGTGAACGTGCAGGCGCTGGGCATCTCTTTGCAAGTGTCTCAACGTTACTGTTCTAGAGACTGGCAAGCCAACATTGATCACATCCCAACCAGTTCAAGACGGTGGCCTGCTTGATGAGGATGACCTGAGGTCAGGAAAATTTGGTATTCATGTTGTTTCCAAGGGGTTGTCGTTCTGCTGCGAGAATAAAGGGTTGAAGAGCAGGTGCTGGATAGGTGGCAAGGATGACTGGCTTGTCACGACCAATACAAGCGTCGATGTGGAGCTCCTGAACCCCCATCACCCATTCAACAGTTCCCCTGTCGTCCTTTAACAACAACGACGACGGCATGGTAATTGAATACGGCCACGGCCTCCGTGTAACAATTGAACCATTTACACGTTTTTTCCGACGTGTCATTCTTTCACGAACGCCATCACACCAGGACGGCTACGAGGCCATCGCTCTCTTCTCAGATGGACTGTTGGCATACACAGCACAGGGGGAGAATGCTTGAAGGGTGTTGAAGAATCCAACCGACCATGATGACAACGCCTTGAACTATTACCCAGACGTTTTCTTTGATGCAATTGTCCACCATGGATGGTGTTCGTTGTTGACGAAGATGATGCCGTGTTTGCTTGGGATGTGAGCAGTGAAACTTTGGTACCCGTGGAGCTGCCATTCATAGATACTCTACCGAGTGAAGACTCCAAGGAACGTGTATTCTACCTTGTCATTACCCCTGGTGATCAGCTCATGCTCGTGTGCCTATATGGGCACGGTAACCGATACCTCGACCTGAGCTAGGATGGTTTGGAATGAACATAACAGGTTTGAGCACCTAGATGGAATTTCATTGCATGAGTTTGATGATGATAGTTTGACATGGAGGTGCGTGTCGACAATTGGCCGTAACCAGTCCTTGTTCATTGGTTTAAACTACCCATTTTTTGTCACTTCACCTGACCTAACAGCAGATAGTGTCTACCTGGCTGATACGGTGAAATACGATGTCGTCATCTGCACCATGGAGAATGAGGGGAGCGTAGGCATCACCAAGCAAGACTATCCGGTCGATGAGACGGCTCGTTTGCTCGATGGATACTCAGTCCGCACCCTGATGTGGTTCCGTCCTACTGCTGCGAGAGATAAAATGTAGCTTTTTCTCGCTAATTTTGATTCTGATAGCTCTTCTATAAATCATGAATGCTACTGCACGCCAATGTAATTAAAAAATCAGACTTCATGTCTTTTATTGCTGATTTACATGCTCTTGTTTTTTTAAATATTCAATCTGCATTGCCTACAGGTCTAGGAATGCATTTTTGAAAAAACAAGCTAAACAGATAAAAGGGGTACGTCAAAATCTACGCTAAAAAGACTATTAATTTGGACTCACAGAAATAATAAAAGTAAAAAAATTAGCCTTCGGGGGTAAGGGCCCGTCGGGCTCGGCCTACGGGGAGCCCAGTCACGGGCTCAACCCCAGGCGAGCCCAACAGGCCCGAACCCGCACCCAAGAAGCATGGCCACAACGAAACGGGGAGCGCAAGGAGTAGATTTCGGAAGTTCAGAAGCAGCGTGGTCGTCTTGCTATTTAAGTTGGTCGCAGCGTACACATGTACACATATAATTAAACCTTTGACACATGTACACATATATATATATGTCTATACGTAAATATATAGGAGGCCTCTAACGTTCCTAACTTAAACTAACCGGTGCTCAACATATTAGTATAATAGGAAACCCTAGATGTCGTCCAATCATCTATCATCTATTATAATTAAGTCTTCCTATTGGAATGTGTCGAGACTAATATTATTTTATAACGTATCTTTTATGACACAAATGGGAGGTTTGGATATCTCGGATTCCTTAACCACGCCCAATGCAACAACATGCTGGCCTTCCGTGCCATGCTGTTAAACCATGGCTAAATATATAGGTTCGTCTTCTGACTACTACGACTACATTTCCGACTGCTTCAGTTATACCTCCGACTACTATGACTACATCTTCGACTACACTGCATCTCTTACTACTTCGACTACATCTCTGACTACTATGACTACATCTCTAACTGCTTAAGTTACACTTCCGATTACTACGACTACATCTTCGACTACTTATACTGCATCTCCGACTACTACGACTACATCTTCCACACTACTACCTCTGATTGTCGCGCAAGAATATTATATGATGCAAAAAGGCAGTGATAATATGGGAAAAAGTTAAATATATGAAAAGTTAAATATATGTTTTAATAATTAGCAAATAAATGGTATTTGCCAAATACTGTATAAGACTTGAAAGTACACTTGCCATCCATAGCTAATCAAAACAAAATGCTAAAATCCTAGCTAATCGAGTGCCTCTCCATAATAAATTTACTTATTCTAATGCTCGTCACCCACGCGATCCAAACGGTTGCCATTGATCATGAGCTCCAATACATCAGTTAAGGAACGCGGGACGCTGTATCTCCTTACCCTAGCGCATGTATCTAGCTTCTTCGTCTTATCAGCATGCTCGGCAATGGCACGTTCGTCTTATCAGCATGCTCGGCAATGGCACGTTTGACACCATCGTGCATCATGAAGTCCGTGCGCAGCTCCCGTCTAACATCTGTAAAATTGAGAATAGATACATTAGTGGTACATATATAACACCAAAACAATCAACATTTTTCAACATTTTAAAACTAGAGTTTCTGTACCAATGGATACGGGGAGGTCACCGGTGACTCGCATCTGACTCTCTCTCTTTCTCTACGCCGCCACTTTCAGCCCTGTCGTCCCCTCGTCCGCCGTACAGCGGATCGAGGGAGAGCGGTGTCTCCGAACCGGCGCCGGCGATCTGAGGACCTGTACGGGTGCCGGCGAATCAGGTTTCTGGGAAGTGCGCTCGCACGTCCGCTCGCGTCCTTCCTCTTCATCGACGGTTTCTTCGCTGCATCCGTGCGGAATCCACTGTAAGTTAAGCCAGTGTTCCATGCATTTCTTTTATGATGATCTCGTGGCCAGATCTGATGTCTGTTTATGTTAGATGTATAGTTTTACACGAGTTCATCCTGATCTGTGTAGTACTAGGGTTATTCATGTTAATCGCTAGTAAATGTATGTTCTCTCATATTGCTCTGGTTGTACAAATTAATCTTAAATCCTGTTAATTTTCTAACATAATTTACTGTCTAAACGAAAAATCCACAAACAAGCTGATAGCTAGAAAGCCAAACCTCGAGTCCTTAATATCCCTTGTGGTGTATGGATCAAACGTGCATCTCGGGGTCACCGGACCAACAGAAGCCACAACCGCGATCAGGTTCACTCGGGATCCATGCGACAATGTAAGGGCATCACAAATGTTTGAGATGTCTAAGAACTCCATCATGAATGTTGCTCTATTTTTTTTTTGTGTAAACCATGGCTCCTTGTGTGGGTATTTATAGTCAGGGAGCCGCACACAACCAGAGAAGCAATCATATGTATAGTTGATTGGCCGGTAAAATATTTCCAAATGGATTGGAACACTATTACAGAAGTTAACCCCCATACATGGCCCGATTAGCAGGATTGATTGGCCGATCAATTCCTTTCCTAAATCGTGTGCTCAATCTCCGGCCTAAATGTTGGCGGCATGTCCTCTACAGCGCACGCCTGCCTTGCCTCTGTCTCTCACGTCATGCATGATTCCTTGCGCTGTGAATCAATCACGAAGCAAAAGCATGCAAGTTTCCTTTGTCTCCCTCTATTTTCCATCACGATACCAATAAAATTCTTGACTGTCACGATCGATGCCCGTCCGGAGCAGGGGCCAACAGACGCGGCGAGCGTCACGCGCGGGATCAGGCGCGGTCGATGGCCGTCCGGAGCAGGGGCCAACGGGAGCGGCGAGCGCCACGCACGGCGAGGATCAGGCGGGGCGAGGGCCAGGCACCGCGTGTGGTGGTCGGCGAGCGTCACCAGTGCACAGGGCCAGGCACGCCGTGTGGTGGATCAGGCACAGGTGCGTGCTATGGCAAATAGAACGTGGAAACAATCAAGCTATAAGGTACGGAATGTGCCATTGAATGTTCTTTCCATCGTTGTCGTGATGTACATGGATTGTGCCAACAATCAAGCTATGGAAACTTCTTTATGGAAAAAGAAACCCGCGCATGCATATATTTGGGGCACATGCAGAGGTTAGAAGGAAAGTAAAATGCGGGTATAAGGGGTGGGTAGATGAAAAGGTTTGGTGTAAAAAGTATTAGCATTTTGGCAGAAATATTTTAGAAACATCAATTTTGTAGGTCTCCACACCTTCTGTCAAACTTCCCGCGCTGTCAAGTGGGACCTCCGTGAGGGGTACGGTGGGTCTAATTTTGGTGAGAAATGATTTCAATTGTTTCAACTTTTATAGTATAGATTTGGAAGAGAACCGAAAATTATGCATACTTGTATGGACGGGATTTCCTAGATCTGCGCTCGGCCTATTAGCATGATTGCTGAGCCACCCTCTTCTATTTTTTCCCCTCCTGCGTGGGTCCGACGAACCGACATTGTCTCACTCTTCCTTTGTTCAGAAACCACTTCTACCTACATTGGTGTTGAGTCCTCAGCCGTTTTATTCATGTAAGGTCAAAAGATCTTTTTCCCCAAAACACATTAGAAACATAAACTAACATATATACACACACTTTGGTATATCTTGAGATTAATTAAGTTATTATAGGCGTCTCGATGTCCCCTACATGGTACGTACTGCTGAAAAAATAATTATCCAAAAATACAAACACTCGTGCTAAATTTTCTTAGAGTAAATTTTGACCCATTTGAAAAAGTCTTAGAAAGTAAATATCACGATCCATTTTGGCAATGCCAGGTTAGTTGCTTGTGTTCGGAAACTGAATTCTATACAAAGGTGGAGCCTATTCGTGATGTGTCTGTCTTCTATGTTTGCTTGAATCGTACTTTTTTGTGTTAGTGCTAGATAAAATTACAATCTTGACAAGATAAATTAGCATGACCCCGTTGTTCTTGGAATCACTTCTGTCATTTAAAAAATATAAATCAGGACTAGATTTGGTGGCAGAGAATTTTTGCTACTCTATCCATTCTCCTTTGATAGACCTATTTGTAAAACAAAATTTTTCTCTTGTGATAGTTCTAATTGAGTTGTCATCTTGGGAATGACAGATGACCGTTTCATTTTCTGTGTAGAGTAACTCCTCTAGAAAAAAGACTAGTTCATGCATATGATAGCATGAATACCGAGGAGTGCTTGCGGAAAATTATTTGCACTGACAAATAGTATATGATGATATATTAATTGAATGATAAGCTGGATGCTTCTCCTTGATTATTGTGCTAAGATAAAATAAGTCTATCAAAAAGAATGCAAGGAGTAGATCTGGAGTTCTAATATGCTATCGTCTCATGGCGCAGTTTAAAAAAAATCCATAGAGCATCTCTAGCAGTTTCCTAATAAATCTTTCCCAATGGTTACTAATAGGGATGTCCCAATAATTCCTTCATGGTTATTGGGAGAGTTGCTTTTGCAGTTATCCAATAATAATCTCATCACAATCCAACTATCATATTGGGAGAGCTTCATCTCTCCCTCTGGGGAGAGTTAGGTTGGATTATTGGTTTGTCCAATAATTATTAGAAAAAGGGAGAGATATAGAGAACCTGGTGGAGCATAATTTTTAGATAAACTCTCCTAATATGGTAGCTGGTAAGAAATAGAGATCTGCTGGATATGCTCTTATATGTCTAAAGAAAAGAGAACCCTAGCTATGCCTAGTCCATTCCTCCAATCGGGCAGCATGCTGAGAGTATGTTTGGTTGAGCTGTGGCTGTGAAAAAAAAAACTGTTGTAGGCTGTAAGCTATGGAAAAGCTGTTGTACGTTTTGGGCTGTGAAAAAACTGAAAGTCATTTGGTGGAACAGTTGTGGCTTCTCAGAGAAACTACCATTGGTCTCTCACTTAAAAATAGACCCCACATGTCATCCACACCCCTCTCACTAAACTTTCTTCCTCTCTCACTAACGAGCATGCCCCGCTCGGCGGAGCTGGTCTCGGGGCGGCGATGGCTCTCGCGTGGGGTTGCGGGCTGGCAGCGGCCCGCGCGGGCAGCGGAGCCTGCCAGCAGTCGCGCTCGCGCCGCTGCGGCGGATCTCACGTGCACTTGCTGCGGCTGACAATGGCTCACCCGGGCCGGCGGTGGCTCTCGCGTGAGGCCCGAGCGCCGCTTCTTTTTTACCGATGAATCTAACGCGGGCAGAGAGGGGCTCAGTGGGGGAAGGAAGAAAAGAAACGAAGGGGTATGTTCATAATCAGTGGCAGATGGATAATTATGCGCAAAAGTTATCCTCGTAGCCAGAAAAAGTAGGGGGATCTACTGTGAAGATTGCACTAACTATGGGTAAAAGCATCTATGGGTTTTGGATCCTTTGGTTGGCTTTTGCAAAAGCAAAAATAGGTTGGAAAGCCCAAACAAACGCACCCTGAAGGTGTCTAATGAGATCTCTCTTTTTCTCTTGAAGATGTTTCTTTGTCAATATTTTCTGGAATTTATTTAAATTGGATAATCCCACGTTTGAGCAGCCCGCATATTATGTCTGGCGAGAAATCTTTGTTTGTGATTTTTTTGGAATTTATTTTAAGTTAGAATAATGCCACATTTGAACATTTGAACAGCCTGCTGCAGGTTTCAAACGACTTGTTTCTTTGTGATTTTTTATGCAATTTATTTTAGAATAATATCTTGGAGGTTTACAATTCCTCCATTTGAGTAGATGTTTTTTTTTGCAATGGGTGTCAAATAGAGAAACTAACAAGCATAGAGAAGATTATTCCAAGGATATATGTGACTTTATGTAAGTGACATCAAACTGGAGTATATTCCTCGGTGGTGTTTTCTTAAACTTTTGACCGGAGATTCAGTCATCTCAAACACAACCGCTAATGGGGCGCAGCCATTTAACTAGGGGCACACACATGAGTTCGGATAGTGCCCGTATTAGGAAGAAGCTATACAAGAAGAGGAGAAAAATGGATGGGAGGTGATTCCTTTATACTTTACTTTACGCAATTGCAGAGATTGCCCTATTTATGTAGATTCAAAGTGGAGTTTATATATCGAGCACACATATGCACATAAAAAGAGCACTAGGCGGTAAAGTTTTCAATGATCTAGACATACCAAATCACTGCCATACAAAACTTGTCACAAACAAATGCACATCCATGTCATTCCATTGGTGGCAAACAAATCCATTTTCAAAATAACAAGGAACAAAAATGATTCAATTAGCCGTCAGGAGATGAACATTTTAGCTTGAGATTCACCAGCTCTTGGACTAACCATAAACTACATGACGACATGGTTGCCTCATGAGGCCAGCAACCTCACCTACCGCCAACTTTCTCAACTTCCAATTCTCTTTCCCTCACCAACCTCAACAACCCTCCGTCCCTGCCGAGTCCCCGAGAGCGTAAAGTGCATTTTCTCGGCGTTTGGAGAAATGAAAGCTCGCGGATCTTTAATAAAGCTTGCTTGGATTATTGGTTGGGTTCCCCTAGAAAAAAGCTACTAGCATGATTGACAGATTGTTTTAGCTCGGCTAATCTCTTCTCTGCATTAGGAAAACGGGACCATTGTGCTTTCTTGGCAAGTGAAACGTATATGCGCGATGCATGTGTCAAGTGTCAATGTGTGAACGCCCTTTCACAGGGGTCCACAACGAACCCCATTTTCAGATTCGGCATGAGGAGATACTGACTTGGAGCATTTAGACAAATTTAGTACATCCGGAGGTGTAGAATCCTACGTCATATGTGTAGTGACCTTGATTGTTTATTCCAATCGGAGCAACAAGATGTAAAGCATTATTGAGGCAAGCTTCTCCCTACTAGCTATCTGGAGGGTCCAACCCCTAGCGCGGTCTTGAGAATCTCCTTATATACTCTAGGGGCTCCCATAAGTGGCCGGGCAACGGATAAGGGTAGAATGGTACCGCTGTACAAGAGCTACAGGGGAGGGTGTACGCGTCATGCGCCCTTCTCCCACATCATCCTCTATCTGTATGGGGATGTCTGTTAATAGTTGTCCTAGTGAATCCCGCCACCCGCCTCTAAGGAGGGAGACCGTAGCGGCGAGCAGCCTGCCACATGTCTTGCGCCCGCCCACGCATGGGGGTGGAGCTGCAAGCTGAGCGCACCACCAGGCACTGTACCTCGTGGTCCCCACCTATTGGGAACTAAGCTGGGGCTGTTAGTGGCTATAAAAGATGGGGCAGGTTGTCCTTGATCTAACAACACGTTTGCCCATGTTGTCTTGCCTGGCGAGCAACGTGACAGGCTATATGTGTCGGTGTTTCGATCACCGGCTAGTAAATTTAGTACCGCGCTTCTCCGTGGCTCGATGGCTAACAATCGAAGGCAAGGATTTAGACTGGTTCGGCTAAATGCTCTACATCCAGTGTGGGTGGTATTCTTCGTGTTCCTCACGTTCGAATGTTGGGTGCCTACAACGGGACACTTGCAAGCGGTGTATGTGGTTTTGCAAGAGAGAGTGTCCATATCTTGACAAGATCCAGCTCCGCTTTATATGTCTGGTGGGCTGGGCTACAATGCGTGAGAGAGGGGGTGCCTCGCCCCCCGGGATTGGCATCCTGGGGAGAGGTCAGCTATCCTACACGTGTCCTATCCGGGGCCCCTAGTTGAACGTGCTCCGCCACTTCTCGAAGCCAAGTCTTGTCCGTTCGGTCCGTGGTGCCGCCTGACACGTCCTTGGTCCTGCTCACCATCCCAGTGGCAAGGGATGGCACCGTCGTACTTGCGGCATGCCCTCCTGATGCGCCGGGGGCGAGCCTCTCATCTAGTTGGTAGGGCCGGCCCCCCTTGCGGGGATGGGAGGTCAGGTGCTCTGCTACCGTTGCCGCTCGGTACTAGCCCCCCTCCCCCCCCCGCCCTGACGGCGGAGGGGGCGCGGCCAGCGTAAGCGACGGTCGCGGTGTCATGATGGTCCGGCTGACCGAGGGTGTCCCGCCTACCCTCCGGTCCGTAGGTGGTGTCCCTACCCCAGCTGTCGGGCAAAGGGCGCGCATGCACGTCTTGTCGAGTCCAGTGCAGTTAATGCCGCCACGCGCCTTTCCCTCGAGATCCTTTCCTGGGATCGGCCCGGGCCCCCGACCCCCGTGGCAATGTCGTGGGTCAGAGAGCGCCACATGTTTCGGGCTCGGCTGCTGTCGGGCCATGGCGGCTTCTTTCGCTGACGGGCCGGAGCCGTCCGCGCCTCCACCCTAGTGGGCCAGGCTGCTTGGCTGTGATCGGCTAATCTCCTGCTTAGGCCCTTGAGGGCCGCGCTTAGGGGTACTCATAATAATTAACCCTGTCAATATGCACCACACCGACTGTGTCAGACCCGGGGCCACGGGGCTGTGTACATCAAGGAGTCCGTATTGGGCTAGGGGATAGGACGTGTCCTGTACCTCATTTATGTTGTATTCTACCCGCATGCGGAGTAGAACTAGTCGATATAGAAGGAAACTACTCGAGTTGTACTTGAGTACGATTTCTATGTTAGTATCAGACTAGGATTCATGTAACCCTGTCCCCCCGGATATATAAGGGCGGGCAGGGACCCCCTCAAAGATCACCAGATCAACACCAAGGCAATACAAACCATCATACAGGACGTAGGGCATTATGCATATTGCGGCCTGAACCTGTCTAAATCTTGTGTTGTCTGCACCTTCGAGTTCCTGATCTCGGCGCATCCCAACCTAAAACCTACCGCCTTGGGTATACCCCTTGGTGGGCAGCCGGATAAAACCCGACAGCTAGCGCGTCAGGTAGGGGTGCGCATCAGAGATCCGCTGGAGAACTCGATGGCGATTTTTAAGTTCCCCAGTCCCGTGCTCCCTGAGGGCACGACCTTTGTTTTTGGCTCGTGGGTCTGTGTTGCCAACGGCGCATGCGGTTTCCGTCGGCACACCGTCGACGACACCTTCAAGCTAAAGACACTCGCCGCAAGGCTTGATGACTTTGTCGATAATCTCGACGAGTCGCCATTTTCTGACTCTGCCAGGGAGACCGAGGCAGCGTCTGTTTCTACTTTTCCTTTTTCCACGTTGGAAAAGGACTTGGACTCTTTGCTCCAGGCTGGAGGTTCCGGGGCCACCGCATGTCGGGAGGCTGAGGATCACCTGGCCGCTTGCGGGCTGATGATCACCACCACCTCCGAAGGATGAATTGTTCATTGGAGGGAGATGAACTTGTCCGACTCACTCGGACATGACGACCGATTGGTAGCCCATCTTGAGCCTTTGCCTTTTCAGGAGGGCAGGGCGTTGGCTGCCATATCCGAGGGCTCGACTGAGCTAGTCGAAGCCCCTTCCGAAGAACTCGCAACTCGCCAAGTCCTGATGGCGGAAGAAGGGGACGACGACGCCCTCATCCCCATTGGCGCACTTGACGGCATATCAGAAGATGAAGACACCGCAGAAGCCGAGAACGAGAACGACGCCGAGCGCGACGCGCGACGTGCAAGGAACAGAGCTCGTGCGGTTCGCAGAAGACGCGCCAACGAGCGCATACGTTCTGCACAGCGCGAACTCGACGCCGAATTCGCCGCGGCAGATGAACGTGGCTTCCGGACTCCTGTGGCCAACATTGCTCGGGTAACAGCACTACTCGAGCGAAGCAACGACCCCAACGTCCGACAAGCACTCATCTACGCCCAACGGGCGTGGGTCCAGTTGGACCAGCAGGCTCCGGCATCGCTCGTCAGGGATGAGCACGTCGGAGACAGCCGAAGCCAGGCCCCAAGTCGAACAACGGGTCATCGCCCGCAACCCCAACGCAGCAACAACAATGATGGCGTGGGTGGAAGCCAGATCACCGGTGGGAGGCGACAGCCACCTCCGGCAAACAACCGGATCAGCCCAACCCTCCACGTCACCAACCTGATCTTCACCAGAAGATCAATGAGGGGCGCGATGCCCGGTCAGTCCTCGACTCGAGGCGACGGGAGCGCGAGGTAGTCGAGCGAGACGATGCTGACTGCAGCGATCGTTTCCCCGCGTTCACTGCGAGATTCAACAACTACAAGTACCCGGAGGGTTTCAAGCCAATTGGCATTACCAAGTATGACGGCAAGCAGGCCCCCCAACAATGGCTCCTGTAACGCCCGCGTTTTTACCCTGTCTAAATTACAGTACAAATCACTCGCTAAAAATAATTTTCAAAACTTTTCCGTCATCAAGCTCGGATCATTCCTAAACCCTTACCGCCCAAAACACCCCTCGACCTTTCGCCGTCTGACATCCGACATTGACCGCCAGCCTTTCTCTTTTCCTCGACCCCCGCGACGTGCCGCGTGCTCAACTCCGCACTCGCGACCGTCGCCGAGAATCCCGCCGACGCAGCTCTTTCCCCTCGCGCGTCGCGTCGCACGCTCGCGACCTCGCCGCGAATCCCGCCGACGCAGGACCCTCCCCCCTCCTTCCTTTTCCCCTGCTTCTCTTTTTCCCTTCTTCTTTCTCCCTTTCTCTTTTCTCCTTTCCTGCTCCTTCCTTCGCTCCCCTGCACGCGCAGCACAGCACCGAGCAGAGCTCGGCGCCGGTCACCACCACCACCACCACCCTCTCTCCATTGACGACGCCACAGGGACGGCCTAACCAGGCCCCTCCTCTGCGCGCGCCGTACCCCGCCGTGCCGTCTTGGCGCTCGCGTTGCCCCTGCCTGTCACGGCACCGAGCAGAGCCGGCTGCCGCGCGTCGTCGCGCCACTGGCCGCTTGCCCCTGCGCCGTGCGCCCCCAGGTCGCCCCTCCCCGCTACACGCCACCGCCCACCCCTGCGCAGCGGCGACCGAGCGCCACCGCCGCCCCCACCGCCATTACTGGCCGCTCCCGAACTCACCGGCCTCCACCGCGCCATCCTCTTTCCCCCCCCCCCCTCGCCGGCCTATAAGTACCCCACGCCGCGCCCAGCCACCGCCACGACCTTCCCCCGCAGCCCTAGCCCCCTCCCCGGCCTTGCTCCACTGCCGCCGCCAGGCCCTCCGCCCGCCGCCCCTAGCCCCCGTGGGCAGCCCGCCTCGCGCCGCCCCGACCCACGGTGAGTGGAGGAATGAGTTCCCCTCGCTCCCCTCCCCGCGTAGCCCTGCCCCCGGCCGCCGCCGTGCCCTAGGGCCGCCGGATTGGGTGGCGCCGCCGGCCCCTGTTCCCCCTCCTCTGTTCTGGTAATGAGAGGAAGAAGAAAGGCACAATTGCCCTGAGCCCCCTGCCCTTTTGCCTATTCCCTAAAGAACCACACCTCCCCTTAAACCCTTTTCCCAAATAACCCCCCCTGCTCATCCTATTTAGAAAATGAACCCCTCCACTGCACAAGATATTTATGGATAGGTCCCTGACCCTTTTTAGAGTACCCTAGGTATTCCCGAAAATTCCAATCAGGCCCTCCCCTCCCGACAGTAATTACAAATAGGTCCTCAGGCCCTTATTCCTTCCCTAAAACCACGTTCGGCCTATTATTTTATGCGCCAAAAATCCCCCGTTTGCCCTGAAACTTTACCACGGAATTTCTAGCATAATGACGGCCGTGCCATCAAGAAATCCCCCGAAAATATTCTTTCTACCATTGTTTCTTAAGTTATTTCCGATTCGGGCTTATAGATGAAACCCTTACCTCTTTTCTTTATTGAATGTTTGTTTGTGTGCGCCGTAGATCACGAGGTGACCGAGGGAGAGCCCGTCGACGAGCAGTACTACGAGCAAGAGTCCGAGAACCAGTGCCGTGAGCCAGAACCTGAAGGACAGTACCTCGATCAGGACTTCCCGGAAGGCTTTGTGAATGGCAAGTCCAATCCCATCCTTTGACGCATATTTATCCTAGATTTGTAAATACAACCTGTTGGCCTGTTTTATAAAATGCATCGTTTTATTGCAAGACATGGTTGGATAGCCACCCTTTGATTGCTACGACTACTCCTTGATGGCCTAAGATTGCTCTGCTAGACACTAACTACTGCTAGAGATGCCTAATACCTGCTATTCCCTTTATTATATTTTGAACCACGACCACAAGTGCTTTACCAAAAGTAAGGGTACGAGTGTTTTAAAAGCTAAAACGGGATTTTGGGAAAATAAAAGAGAGATATAATCCGACGAGACGGAGGGCGTTTTCTGTGCGAAATGCCGCTAGTGTGCTTGTTACCTTTGTGGTTGAGCATGGTCGGGAGATGTCCGTCTGGTCGGTATAAGGATGAACTGGGGTGTCATCTTGCCTAACTCATTTATCGTACAACCACTCGACCGTTGTGTGGGCAACGGCTTAGCATAAACCCCACTAGTTGTTCTACTAGCCAAAAAGGAGAGCGGGTGAGCAACGGGAGACCATGGAGAAGGGATACGATCTGTGTGAGTGATATTCCGGTTATGACTTCATGAATGGGTCATTAACCCCATGGTAGCTTCCGTGTTGGCTAGTTAGATTCAGCTAAGGTGGGTAATGGCTTTGTTAGGATCCGCCGCGACATTAAGGTGTCCGTAGCGCGGTACCCTACTTGTGGGTAAAGTGTACAACCTCTGCAGAGTGTAAAAATCTATTCGAATAGCCGTGTCCACGGTATTGGGCGCGTTACGGCATGGTCACTTCAATAGATGTTTCGGGATGATTGGTTTTGTGGCATAGATTGTTTTGAAAGTACTCGGCAGTTGTGCAGTAAGCTACTGTGGACGCCGAGTCCGATGACACTAAAACTTGGATCCTTTGTGCAGGATCAACACTACTTAAGATTCGATTACTATAAAAATGTTCTGAGAAAGTGCTTTTGTTAAATAAACCCTTGCATGTGTAAAATCTTGCTTTATCGCAAATAAACCCTAACCCCACCCTTGATATAACCGTGCATGTTCTCTGTTATCACCCCCTCCGCGGGTGTGGTTGGACTTGTTGAGTACCTTTGTACTCACCCTATATATATATGTGGTTTTCTCAGAGGAAGACCCGGACTACGTGATCGGAAACGACGAATAAGGGTTGTGTCCGCGCCCAACTCTGCCTGTGGTGTTGGCCCTCTGCAAGATGCTTCTGCTAGCGTGTTACTCTGAGCCCGAGCTGGATCCCGCGTGGGTCACGCTTTGGTGCATTACTATAGCTATATTATTACTAGTTATCGTCTGTATCGAGTGCCCGCCTCCTCGGAGGTTTGTACGGTAATGTACCATCTGATGTAATAAATGTGTATCAGCCTCCTGGGACTGATTTGTATATCACATTTAAGTCACCTCGGATGAGGGGACGCTTCAGGTGGTATCAGAGCCGTAGGTTGGCCGTAGGACGTGACCCTAAGAGCGAAACCCCTTTTAAACCCTAGTACTTGTTTTGATTCAGATATCTTTTTGCACAGACACTCACCACTGGTTTTTCTGCCCTGTTCCAGATGGCTGACAATGGATGGGTCAACGGAATCTGCCACGCAGAGCCCGGCCTTCCTAAATTATTATTGCTCAGCCTGGAACGCGTTGGGGTTATGGACCACCAGAGTATGCCTACCGTGAATACATCTCCGGAGGCACCCTTCGGTGCGACATTATGATTTTTGTGGAGAGAAGCGCCCGCTACCCTGATGTGGACCCTTGGTTCATCTCCACCGTTGGTTTCCGTTTCCCCGACGCCTACCGAAGGGCCGCCCGTAAAGCCCTGCGACGGCTGCGTGTGCTTTACAGGCACCACCTTCAGCGGACCCCTATGGGATTTTTCCCACCCGCTGAGAGAAGGGGACGCACTTGGATTGCCCGGATAAGGGGGCTTGGACGAGAAGAAGAAGATTTAGAAGATACGGTTTCCCACCTATCCATCTACCTTACCGGCTTGGATGCACTCTACCGCGAACAGACGGCCCAACTGAGGGAGCTAATCCACGGGATTGAAAAGTTAACCCAGGAGCTGGAGGAACAACGGGCAAGGGCCGCCAGCGCCGAGTATTCCTTAGCCGCCCTCCAAGCCCAGATGCAAGAATACGAGAACCGCAACGGAATAGGTGGATGGATAGAGGAAGAAGAAGAAGAAGAAGAACCCATGGAAACCCACTGGGATAAAGGCACACAGACCGAAGATCGAAGCCTCCCAATAAAGAAGCGCCCTATCATGATCGAGGAAGAGTTCCCATGATAGGATTAGCGTTCCGCGCTAGAACCTTACCCTAATCCATGAAAACTGTACCACCCCTGTTGTAATAATAAATATTATCCACTCTCTTTGCACCTATGCCAGATTGTTTACCCTGTCCTTGTTTTCAGATGGCTGAGAATGGGTGGACCCAGGGCGTTTGCCATGAGGAACCTGGTTTTCCCCGCCTTTTGATCAACTCTCTGGAGCGCCTCGGTATTACCGAGCGCCCAAGGTACTACAGCAGGGAGTACGAATACCTCGGTACTCGTCGCTGTAGGGTGGTTCTCTCCATCGCCAGAAGCACCCGCCACCCCGACATCGAACCATGGCGAGTGACTGCCACAGGATTTCAACATCAGGATGCCTATCCCTTGGCCATCAGAAAAGCTCTCCGATACCTGTGCCGGATCTTCGAAGAGCACCTCATTCCCACACCAATGAGGCTTTTTCCTCCGGTCATCAGGACGCAAGTCTGGCAGGCCCGCATGAGGAACTTGGAACGGCGCCGCCAACATGAAGACCTTTTATACCATGTGGTCGCATACCTCGTCTCCCTGGACAAGCTCTTTGACGAGCAAGCCCAAATCTTAAGGGAGCAAACCCACCGGGCTGAGCAAGCAGAGCTTGCAGTAAGGATGCACCAAATCCGGGTGGCTCAAGCCGAAGCAAGGACCGCGGCTGCTATAAGTAGCGAAGCCGTCGCTCAGGAAAGCCTCAGACAAATCCAGGATCGGCGCATGCAAGAATGGACCAACGGCGGAACGCCCGTCCCGGCAATCGGGGAAACCCGAGTCCTAATCGGAACACCCATCACGGGATGGGGAGGACTTTTTAGGACCCCGCAAGCTCCACCCGAAGGTACCGAAGGGACAGCTGCAGCCACAGGAGAAGGAGCCGTCAAGCGGCCCCAGGAAAATGGGATCCTCGAGGATGACAAGGACGAGCTACTCATCCCACTGGAAGTTCACTCTGCCCCGGAAAACGACTCGCCCCGTGAGTAATGTGCCTTGGAGGTGCTCCAAGGATGAAGCCGTTTCGGCCCCGAGCCTAGGATTGTGCCCACCCCTCTGTTGTGACCCTTGTACCCGACCGTGTAGTGTGTGTGTAGCTGTACCCCCCGAGTGTTGTACCCCAGCGTAAAAAAAAAATGAAAACTATTTGCACTTGATGCTTGTTAGTCTATGCAATTGCCGGCAGTAGATGGAGTCTGCCTTTTTCAAAAAAAAAAAAGAACACGTATATATATCACTTAATTTCAAATCTAAGTCTCATAAGGATTTTACCCAATCCGCAGACGGCCCCTAGGCGTAACAACAGGGCTTTTCAAAGACGGGCACATGCCACCCCAAGTACGGAGAGACAACAAGATATGCAAGGACAAGCCCCCGATCAGGAAGACCAGGAAGATCAGGAAGTGAGCCAGCGGGGAGGGGAAAGCCAAGTAGGAGCACAACATGCCCCACCCCCACCGGCCGTCGACCTGGTGCAAGTATTGAACAACCAGAACCTCTTACTGGAAGCTTTGACCAATGTCGTCACTAACCCAAGACCCCGTGAGCAGAATGCAAATGACAAACTGACAGCCTTTCTGAGGACGAAGCCGCCCACCTTTGCAGGCTCCTACAACCCCTTGGACGCAGATGACTGGCTGCGTGTTATCAAGAGGAAACTCGAACCATTTGAGCATGGAGACCGTGACAAGGTCCGTTTAGCTGCTCACCAGCTCACCGGAACTGCCTTAGCTTGGTGGGAAAACTACTGTGCAGCTGCGCAGGATGCCTCCGCTATTACTTGGAACGAGTTTGTGGATGAATTCCGTCGCTATCACATCCCAGCAGCCACCATGAAACACAAGGCAGATGAGTTCCGTGAACTGCAGCAAGGCAACAAGTCAGTAGAAGAGTACACATACCAGTTCATAGAACTAGCTCGCTATGCACCGGAGGAAGTAGACAAGGATGAAAAGAAGCAGGATATGTTCAGAAAGGGTTTAAATGCAGAACTCAAGAAGCTGCTTTCCCCATGCATCTACCCAGACTTCAACACACTGATGAACATGGCTATCATCACTGAGAGAGCCATGGCAGAAGAAAAGAGAGACAATAAGCGTAAGTTCCTAGAAGCCAAAGCTCGTCAGCAGGACCGTTTCCAGAAACCAAGGCACTTTGGCCCTCCAGTGACCAAGTCCCAAGCCCCTATGCAGTATAGGACCCAGCCACAAGCCACTGGCTCTCAAGCCCCCAACACCCAGCAAAGACATTCAAGAACCAGAGCACCATGAAGGTCCCACAGAGTAATACAAGCCAAGTTACTGCCAGCAGCAATCCCCGAGCATGCTACAACTGCCGTGAGACAGGACACTTCATTGCCAATTGCCCATATGCCAATAACAAGCCGGGGCGCCAGCCCTCTCCAACTCAGTGAATGGACCAAGGCCAGCCTTATCAGGAGCCAATCGTGTACCCATCCGCAATAACAATACCGGCAACAACAACCAGCAGATGGGACCGCCCCAGCAGTCCTTCGGACGAGCCCGCATCAACCACATCAACGCCCAGGAGGCTCAGGACGCTCAGGGCGTAGTGCTCGGTGAGTTCCTAGTCAGCTCAGTTTTGGCAACAATATTGTTTGATTCCGGAGCATCACATTCATTCGTATCCTCAAGTTTTGTGGAAAAACACAATATACCTACAGTGTACTTAAGACACCCCTATTAACCCGAACGCCCGGAGGTGACATTAAGTGCCGGCTGGGTTGTTCTAGGGTAAGGATCATCTTAAGTGGGGTAGAGTTCCTAGCAGACCTAGTAGTACTTAAGTCTAAAGGCATAGATATGATCCTTGGAATGGATTGGTTAAGCCTGCACAATGGCCTTATAAGCTGTGCTGACAAGGTGTACACCTAACCAACTCAGAAGGAGTGCAAGTAACCTGCCATACTCGGGGAAGTGGACCAGACCCAATGGTTTTTAGCATGGAAGCTAAACTTTTGGAAGAAGTTCCAGTATAAAAGAATACTCAGATGTTTTTCCAGAAGAACTCCCGGGGATGCCGCCAGATAGGGATATAGAATTTGTCATTGACCTTGTCCCTGGAACCTCTCCTATAGCTAAGAGCCCTATAGGATGGCAGCCTCTGAATTGGCAGAACTAAAGAACAACTGGAAGAGTTACAACAAAGTGGGTTTATTAGCCGAGCTCATCACCGTGGGGAGCTCCGGTCTTGTTTGTCAAGAAGAAGGACGGAAGCATGAGGATGTGCGTGGATTACCGTGCACTGAATAAAGTCACCATCAAGAACAAATACCCCCTTCCCAGGATTGATGACCTCTTTGATCAGTTGAAGGGAGCCAAGTATTTCTCCAAGATAGATCTGAGGTCGGGATATCACCAGCTCAAGATTAAGGAAAGTGATATTCCAAAGACGGCTTTCGTCACCCGCTATGGGCAATATGAGTTTACCGTGATGTCCTTCGGACTCACCAATGCACCTGCTTATTCATGAATCTCATGAATAAGGTGTTTATGGAAGAGTTAGATAAGTTTGTCGTAGTTTTCATTGACGACATACTTATTTACTCCAAGAGTGTCGATGAACATGAGCAGCACCTACGAGTAGTTCTGGAAAGTTGAGAGTGCACAAGCTCTACGCCAAGTTCAGCAAGTGTGAATTTTGGCTTGAGAAAGTAGCATTTCTTGGTCACATCTTGACCGCGGAAGGAGTAGCAGTGGACCCTGAAAAAGTCGAGGCGGTCTCCAATTGGCAGCAACCAACCAATGTTAGTGAAATCAGGAGCTTTCTCAGTTTAGCCGGATATTACCGGAGATTTATTGAGGATTCTCCAAGATAGCCGACCCATGACAGAGCTACTCAAGAAAGAGAAGAAGTTCACCTGGACCGAGCCATGTGAGAGAAGCTTCCAGGAATTAAAGAGAAGACTAACAACCGCTCCGGTACTAACCTTGCCAGACATCCAACGGGACTTTATCATTTATTGTGATGCATCCCGTCAAGGATTAGGATGTGTCCTCATGCAAGGAGGGAAAGTAGTGTCATACGCTTCCCGACAACTCAAGCCTCATGAGCAGAATTACCCGACCCATGATTTGGAATTGGTAGCCGTAGTACATGCCCTCAAGATTTGGAGGCACTATCTGATTGGGAATAGGTGTGAGATCTACACGGACCATAAGAGCTTGAAATACATCTTCACCCAGCCAGAATTGAACTTAAGGCAAAGAAGGTGGTTAGAACTAGTTAAAGATTATAATGTGGTAATTCATTACCATCCTAGCAAAGCAAACGTGGTAGCAGATGCCCTAAGCCGAAAATCTTATGGACCTAAGAATGCTCGCCTTCAAGGAGAGATGGCACAATTAAATGTGCACATCATTCCCCAGGGCTCCAGTCACAAGTTGAGTGTTCAACCTACTTTGGAGGACCAGATCAGAAAGGCCCAAAGTTCAGATAAGGACTTGATGAGAATCCGCATGCATACGGGGGAAAACAAGGCACCAGATTTCAGAGTGGATGACAAAGGAACCTTATGGTACAAGGATAGGATTTGCGTGCCTAAGGAAGGAGAGTTCCGACAGACTATTATGGATGAGGCCCACAACTCAGCATATTCCATCCACCCAGGATCCACCAAGATGTATGTAGATATAAGGCAAAAGTATTGGTGGGTGGAATGAAAGCGGATGTTGCAAGATTCGTCGCCCATTGTGATACTTGTCAAAGGATCAAGGCTGAACATCAGAGACCAGCAGGATTGTTGCAACCCTTGCCTATCCCGGTTTGGAAATGGGATGAGATAGGAATGGATTTTGTAGTGGGATTACCCAAGACACAGAAAGGACATGACTCCATATGGGTGATAGTGGAACGGCTCACCAAAGTCGCCCACTTCCTACCTGTACGGACCAATTATGGTGGGGAAAAGCTTGCACGGCTCTATGTGGATAACATAGTGAAGCTGCATGGCGTGCCTAGCAGAATCGTTTCTGATAGAGGGACCCAATTCACTTCCAGGTTTTGGAAAAGGTTGCATAAGGCCATGGGCACCAAGTTGGACTTCAGTTCAGCTTATCACCCGCAGACCGACGGTCAAACAGAAAGGGTGAACCAAATTATGGAAGATATGCTGAGAGCATGTGTCCTTACTTATGGCAAGGATTGGGAACAAAGTTTACCGTACGCTGAGTTTTCGTACAACAATGGTTATCAAGCAAGCTTGGGCATGTCACCATTTGAAGCTCTTTATGGGAGAAAGTGTAGGACCCCCCTGATGTGGTCAGAAGTTGGAGAGCGTGCCCTGGTTGGACCCGCACTCATAAAAGAAGCGGAAGAAAGAGTGGCCGAAATTAGAGAGAAACTGAAGGCCGCCCAATCCCGACAGAAGAGTTACTCAGACAAGAAGAGACGAGAAGTAAGCTTCAATCCAGGAGACTTCGTCTATCTCAAGGTTTCACCTATTCGAGGGACTCGGAGATTTCAAGTACATGGGAAACTAGCCCCTCGGTACATTGGACCGTACCAAGTATTGAAGAGAATTGGAGCTGTAGCCTACCGTCTAGAACTACCAGAAGGAATGTCTGACATACACCCAGTGTTCCATGTATCCCAACTGAGAAGATGCCTGAGGGTACCCGAAAGAGAACGGGTGACGGAAGAAGAAATAGCTTTGCAGAAAGATCTTCGGTACCAGGAAGTGCCTATCAAGATTTTGGACACGGTCATAAAGAGAACAAGAAACTCCAAAGTACGGATTTGCAGAGTTCAGTGGAGCAGACATGGAGTAGAAGAAGCCACATGGGAACGCGAAGATGCCCTTAAGAAAGAGTTTCCCCATCTATTTAGGAACCAGCCGAATCTCGAGGACGAGATTCATTTTAAGTGGGGTAGGTTTGTAACGCCCGCGTTTTTACCCTGTCTAAATTACAGTACAAATCACTCGCTAAAAATAATTTTCAAAACTTTTCCGTCATCAAGCTCGGATCGTTCCTAAACCCTTACCGCCCAAGACACCCCTCGACCTTTCGCCGTCTGACATCCGACATTGACCGCCAGCCTTTCTCTTTTCCTCGACCCCCGCGACGTGCCGCGTGCTCAACTCCGCACTCGCGACCGTCGCCGCGAATCCCGCCGACGCAGCTCTTTCCCCTCGCGCGTCGCGTCGCACGCTCGCGACCTCGCCGCGAATCCCGCCGACGCAGGACCCTCCCCCCTCCTTCCTTTTTCTCCCCTGCTTCTCTCTTTTCCCCTTCTTCTTTCTCTCTTTCTCTTTTCTCCTTTCCTGCTCCTTCCTTCGCTCCCCTGCACGCGCAGCACAGCACCGAGCAAAGCTCGGCGCCGGTCACCACCACCACCACCACCCTCTCTCCATTGACGACGCCACAGGGACGGCCTAACCAGGCCCCTCCTCTGCGCGCGCCGTACCCCGCCGTGCTGTCTTGGCGCTCGCGTTGCCCCTGCCTGTCACGGCACCGAGCAGAGCCGGCTGACACGCGTCGTCGCGCCACTGGCCGCTTGCCCCTGCGCCGCACGCCCCCAGGCCGTCCCTCCCCGCTACACGCCACCGCCCACCCCTGCGCAGCGGCGACCGAGCGCCACCGCCGCCCCCACCGCCATTACTGGCCGCCCCTGAACTCACCGGCCTCCACCGCGCCATCCTCTCCTTTCCCCCCCCCTCGCCGGCCTATAAGTACACCCCGCCGTGCCCAGCCACCGCCACAACCCTCCCCCGTAGCCCTAGCCCCCTCCCCGGCCCTGCACTGCCGCCGCCGCCCAGCCCTCCGCCCGCCGCCCCTGGCCTCCGTGGGCAGGCCGCCTCGCGCCACCCCGGCCCGTGGTGAGTAGAGGAATAGAACCCCCTCGCTTCCCTCTCCGTTTTGCCCCTGCCCCCGGCCGCCGCCGTGCCCCAGGGCCGCCGGGATTGGTGGCGCCGCCGGCCCCCATCCCCTCCCCTGTTTCTGGTGACGGGAGGAGGAAGAAGGGCACGTTTGCCCTGAGCCCCCTGCCCCTTTTGCCTATTTCCTTAAGAGCCCACCCCCCCTTTTACCCCCTCTTTACAAATAAAACCCCCTGCTCATTCTATTTAGGAAATGAACCCCTCCACTACACAAGATAATTACGAATAAGTTCCTGACCCTTTTTAGAGTACCCTAGGTATTCCCGGAAATTCCAATCAAGCCCTCCCCTCCCAATAGTAATTACAAATAGGTCCTTAGACCCTTACCCCTTCCCTAAAACCCCGTTCGGCCTATTATTTTATGCGCCAAAAATCCCCCGTTTGCCCTGAAACTTTACCACGGCATTTCTAGCATAATGACGGCCGTGCCATCAAGAAATCCCCCGAAAATATTCTTTCTACCATTGTTTCTTAAGTTATTTCCGATTCGGGCTTGTAGATAAAACCTTTACCTCTTTTCTTTATTGAATGTTTGTTTGTGTGCGCCGTAGATCACGAGGTGACCGAGGGAGAGCCCGTCGACGAGCAGTACTGCGAGCAAGAGTCCGAGAACCAGTGCCGTGAGCCAGAACCTGAAGGACAGTACCTCGATCAGGACTTCCCGGAAGGCTTTGTGAATGGCAAGTCCAATCCCATCCTTTGATGCATTCTTATCCTAGATTTATAAATACAACCTATTGGCCTGTTTTGTAAAATGCATTGTTTATCGCAAGACCTGGTTGGATAGCCACCCCTTGATTGCTATAACCCTACCCCGATGACCTAAGATTTGCTCGATTAGGCGTAAACTACATGTCAGAGATACTCGCTACCTATTATTCCTCTCATTATATTGTAAACCATGATTATAAGCGCTTTACTAAGAATAAGGGTACGAGTGTTATAGAAGATCAAAAATGGGATTTCGGGGAAATAAAAAGAAAGGCTTAACCTGGCGGGATGGACGGCGTTTTCGGTGCGAAATGCCGCTTGCGTGCTTGTGCCTTTGTGGTTGAGCATGGTCAGGAGATGTCCGTCTGGTCGGTATAAGGATGAACTGGGGTGTCATCTTGCCTAACTCTTTTATCGTACAACCACTCGACTGTTGTGTGGGCAACGGCTTAGCATAAACCCCACTAGTTGTTCTACTAGCCAAAAAAAAAAGGAGAGCGGGTGAGTAACGGGAGACCATGGAGAAGGGATACAATCTGTGTGAGTGATATTCCGGTTATGACTTCATGGATGGGTCATTAACCCCATGGTAGCTTCCGTGTTGGCTAGTTAGATTCAGCTAAGGTGAGTAATGGCTTTGTTAGGATCCGCCGCGACATTAAGGTGTTCGTAGCGCGGTACCCTACTTGTGGGTAAAGTGTACAACCTCTGCAGAGTGTAAAAATCTATTCGAATAGCCGTGTCCACGGTATTGGGCGCGTTACGGCATGGTCACTTCAATAGATGTTTCGGGATAATTGGTTTTGTGGCATAGGTTGTTTTGAAAGTACTCGGCAGTTGCGCAGTAAGCTACTATGGACGCTGAGTCCGATGACACTAAAACTTGGATCCTTCGTGCAGGATCAACACTATTTAAGATTCGATTACTATAAAAATGTTTTGAGAAAGTGCTTTTATTAAATAAACCCTTGCATGTGTAAAATCTTGCTTTATCGCAAATAAACCCTAACCCCACCCTTGATATAACCTGCATGATCTCTGTTATCACCCCCTCCGCGGGTGTGGTTGGACTTGTTGAGTACCTTTGTACTCACCCTATATATATATGTGGTTTTCTCAGAGGAAGACCCGGACTACGTGATCGGAAACGACGAATAAGGGTTGTGTCCGCGCCCAACTCTGCCTGTGGTGTTGGCCCTCCGCAAGATGCTTCTGCTAGCGTGTTACTCTGAGCCCGAGTTGGATCCCGCGTGGGTCACGCTTTGGTGTATTACCATAGCTATTTTATTACTAGTTATCGTCTGTATCGAGTGCCCGCCTCCTCGGAGGTTTGTACGGTAATGTACCATCTGATGTAATAAATGTGTATCAGCCTCCTGGGACTGATTTGTATATCACATTTAAGTCTCCTCGGATGAGGGGACGCTTCAGTAAGCCTTGCTGAGTATTAGTATACTCAGCCTTGCTTTTGTTGATCTATTTCAGGTAATATCACTGATGAGCCAGCTTTCATTACACCGTGGCCCTACCCCTTGCCTGATGGTTGGTCGGTGGAGTGGGATCCGTCTCCGACCAACACCGATTCCGCCGAGTGATATCATGCCAGGGCTAGCATGATATCTGTAATAACGACGTGTACAATGTTTACGCTTTTCAAACTCCGCTCTTTTATCTTAAGACTTAAACCTATTTTGTAATAATCTCCGTAGTGGGAACAAATGATGCTTTGTATACTTTTGTAATATATCTGCCTGTGATGTAAAGTGTATTGGCTTTTGTATCTCTGGACTCACCTTCGTGTGAGGTACCTTGTTGGATCCTGCGTTCGGTGGTTTATCGGGACGTTACCCGACAGGCCAAAGGCTTATACCGTTTGAAGCACGAGGTAGCCCTCAAGGGAGGACTCGCGTACTTGAGCCGGTATAATTCAGGTTGGTTCTGCCACACCCTAGGTCAAAATCTACAAGTTTTATGTTGTGATCTTGAGTGAAAGTCTTTGATTTGTGGTCTAGGTTAAGTGTTAAGAGAATGAATGCTTTATTTGTACCTTGTGTTATATGCATGTGTTATGGCTGAAAAGTAAATCATAGGATGTATGTCTTAAGTAGAGATATGTGACATTTAGTTAATCCTTTTACACGAGTGCTCATATCCCTGCCATCAAGACTTTGTCCTTGTTTTGATTGCCATTTCCTTAAGGTCCTCTTCGTATAAAGCTCCTTGTTAGTCCGTGTGTATTTGTTGCTTATCCAATACATCTCTGCAGCTATGCTTCAGTGTCGGCTATCAGCTCAGCCGCTAAGCATCCGTTTCCTTTGGGTCTATAATGTTTCTGTGTAACAGCTGTCAGCCGATGCATTTCCTTTGATATGCTTCTACTATCGGCTGGTTAGCTAGTACGGTTGTTACCTTTCTAATATCGGCTACTGCCGATACAATTCTTTTGTTCTGTCCTGCATCGGCTACACATAGTCGATGTATCGGAGATGCACACACGATCTTAAGATTCTTGCTATCGGCAGATCCAAGCCGATTCTAGTTGTTTTCCATATCGGTCAAATATGGCCGATCAATCCTTAGTTTTCCTATCCTTATCCACACACTTCTACCAGCCGATTTATCAGCTGAGAGATCGGCTATATATCTATCGGTCACATACCCTTAACCCCACTTCAATCAGCTGCACATCTGTAGAACATATCCCATCGGCACAAACCCATCAGCCACATCCTCTTCAATCTAGTTCCGCACTTGTGGTCTCATCAGCCTAGTCTGATGTTAGTGTTCTGTTCCACCTAAATCTTGTAACAGGTCTAACTTAGATAACCCCATCGGCTGTACGTCACTCAATTGTTGTGCTGACGTAATCGAGCCGATACGACCATACCTAGTTACCTAGAATAACACTTAAGCAAATCTCAGTTAAGACATAGCTATTTAAGGAATCATCTCTCTGCTAAAGTAATCGATGCTTTCATCGATCAATTAGCGAACCAATACACCTTTCAATCGGCTACACAAGCCAAAGTACACAAACCTAGATCGGTAAACTAACACAATAGACATACCTCTGTTAGGCACGACCAAAGCACATCAATCGGCTAAACCTGATGCATCCTCATCGGTTAAGGCCAAGACCACTGCACCAACCGAGTAGATAGCCCAAAGACATGCTGATAATCCAATCGGCAAGATCCTTCGTTGTTCTATCCTTGTAACACTGTACCATTAATATTCCTATCTCTATCAGCCGTTTTAACCTTTGGTGAAACCAAACCCGTTAATCTCTTCTGCTCATATCCGGAAACTACTCATGATGATTCTCTTCCGAATAGAAATCAGCAGATTTCCTAATACTGTGTAGATGGCTCCCTCCTTTACCGATTCTATCGACTGAACCCCTGTTGTTTCCAATCGACTCTGCTGTAGTCATCGACAAATAGCCCATCTTAATTAGTTGTTCCCCCTAAAACTCTGTCTAAGTTTAGTTTCAGATCTTTTGATTGTTATACGAGTAATGTGTTAAATGAATGTTGGATTGTAACTTTATCGTGAAGTAAAATAGTTTTATGTGCACACTTTAAATGTAATGTTGCATTGCATGTAGATACGACTACTTCTGCAAACAGTACCTACGAGATCTCCTAGAAGTCTGTGGAGGATGTTTCTGAAGACCAAGTAAACGTCACCAAGGGATTAACTGAAGCCCCGAACCAAAGTTCGGAAGATATTGACATTTCTGACTTCAGTCCCACCAGTAAAGGCAAGCCCCGGACATAACCCACTACTTTATTTACACTGCAATCTATGTCTATTTATCTATACTTATGCATTAGGTCTAGGAGTTGAAATGGAACCATAGATGCATGAAATCTAGGAACCTATGTATTGTACCTGAGTCCATATCGAATAGCTGCTATGCTAATAGGACCGGTAGAAGTCGGGTGATTTCCTGTCACTCGCGCGATTTAGGAGTTGTAATGCTTACATTCCTGCAATCACTATAAGGATGACGGACGGGATTCGTAAGAGGTATCATAATTGAGGTGATACCCCGTTTGTGTTGTGGAATTTGCTAAGGCCGCAGTGTGTGGTAGCGGTGGTTAAGCATTTGAAAGTACTAACCACATGCCGCGAAATATGGTAAGCGGTAAGCCTAGTAACCAATCAGCCCGAGGAGTGGACATACCTCCCACCACTCGTCTTGCTTCTTCTGGTTACTTAAGTTCGACGTGTAGGAATACGTGTTGCAAGGGCAACCAGGAGTACGGGTTTTGTAGTCGCGCTACAGACGTACGTCCTGCACTTTGGAAGTGCGTATGGTCCTGCAGTCGCTTGTGGTGGATCTGATCCATGAGTCGGAATGAAAGGCAAACGGTTGCTTCGGAACGACCCTTTGGTGTTCCAAGCGTGAGAGTTAGGTCTACCTTGCAAGGTTGAATTCGATTCAGAATCGTCCGCTTCTCATGAAGATTGAGACTGCTTGATCCCTTTACCACATAGAGTAACAAGAGCAATGTTATGATTATCAAAGATGATGTTTGGTTAAAGATTTTACCATGCTTGAGTAGTTATAGGTGCTTACCTAGAATGGATAACCAACTAGAACCTGAAAGCTGAAAGTTGAAGTTAAGGATCTACTCTTTGTTGCTTTTCAGCTGAAACTAAACCCAGAACCATTATAAGCCTTCATAAGTCTAGTTACATGGCTAAGTATACCATGAGACGGGTAAACCTTGCTGAGTATTAGTATACTCAGTCTTGCTAGTTACATATTTTTCAGGTAAAGTCTTTGAGGACCCTACTCTTCCCCTATCTTGGCCCTGTGCTCTTCCAGATGGTTGATCCTTGGAATGGGATCCATCCCCGGCCAACACTGATGATATCGAGTGATGTCGTGCCCGGGCTTAGCATGACATCCGTCTTGACGACGTATTGTAAATCATCGCGTGTGTTTTCCGCTGCGAAAAATCATAACCTTAACAGTTGGTAATGTTTTCCCTAAGTTTGAAACTTTGTACTGCTTTAAGAAACTCTTGTATTGTAATTTCCTGTGATGTAAAATATGATGGTGACTGTATCTCTGGACTCACCTTCGTGTGAGGTAACCTTATTTGATCCTGTGTATTGGTGGTTTATCGGGACGTTACCCGACAGGCCAAGGGATTATACCGTTTGAAGCACGTTGGAGCCCTCGGGAGTGGACTCGCGTACTTGAGCCGGTATAATTCAGGTTGGTTCTGCCACACTAGAGCACCACACCGGCTCCCCGATGAGTTCCCGGCGATCTCCATCCGCCGCCGTTCGGCCTCGTCGTCGACACACCGCTACAGTGCTCCTCATCCTTCACCCGGAGTACCAGCAGCATCACATCATCCAGCAGAAGCTTCCCAGCAGTTCCTCCACCACCCTCTAGCATTCCAACTACCGGAACAACCTCGCCGCCGTCACTCTCTTCGCCGGTGAGCCTCTATCTTCATCGAACTCTATCCTCCAGCCCTTCTCGACCCAATTGATCCCACCTTTAGCTTTGCCACGTCGCCCTGAAGCTCCTCGACTACTTCCTTGCCGCCCCCGACCGCCGGAGCATCGTTTCCGCCGATCAACTCCACCGCCGGCCGCACTGTCTCCGTCGCGCCACCGCTACAGCTCACCGTGACCCGATTCCGGCCACCCCCAAGTGCGCACCGACGTGGTGATGCTTTCCCACCCCTCCACCCTCACCGCCGGTGATCACCGTCGCCAGAACAGACTGGTCAAATTCCATGTCCCCTCTCTGACCAAGGCCGAGGACCACGGGTTAGAAGATACAAAAGTTCAGGGGGTTATCTGCAAGACCTTAGACTCAGAGGAATAGTGCCCTAAGGACCTCTTATGTAATTTTAATTGCAGACTTTGAAATTAAATATCAAATCAGGGAAAAATCACAAAAATGCAAACTAAAATTTGTTAGAATCCTCAATTTAAGATCTACAACTTTCCTTATATGATGAATTTCAGTTTCTGAATGGTTTGTGCCTTAATTTTAATACTAAGTTTGAGTGGTTGTAGGCTAAGAGAATGTATAATAAATGATAGAAAAATGATAAAAATATGAAACCAATCGCATTAATCCTGTTTTGATATATATTAGTTAGGAAAAATAGTTAACCTACTGTTTATATAATATTTTCTTAATATGTGGATTTAATTATGAATAATGCATAGCTAACCTTGTATAATTAATATCTGTGGATTTAAATGTTCAAAAATCATGAAAATAATTTGAAGTACCGCTCTAGAGTAGTATAGCCTATCCCTAAATTTCCAACCTAGGGTCAAGTACAAATCAACCCAAAACAATTAGAACATACTATGAAAAGTCCATAGTTTAATAATAACCTAGAGATAGTATAAATAATTAGCAAAACAAATAAGTAAAGCTATTCAAAATAATTATTTTGGTATTTAAAACCAACTCAACATGTTACCCCATGCCATTAGTTAAATAATTAGGGTAACCAACCCTGTTGCTTAATGTAACTAGGTAAAATAGTTAATACCCGATAAATGACTGCCCAGTAGAGAGATAAATGATATGGGTAAAAAGTAAATCATACTTTCGATGGATTGCAACTTTATTGTGAAATAACATAAATGAATATGCATTCCTTAACTTATAACTTTGCATATCATGTAGACTCGACTACTCTCGCCGCGGTGACTATGAAGTAATCCCGAATCAGGAAGTGGAAGTTTCTGAAGACCCCGGGAATATCGTCGAAGGTCTAACTGAAGCTCCGAACCAAAGTTCGGAAAACTTTGACCCTACTGCCCCCAACCCCGTACAAGAAGGCAAGCCCCGGACATAACCCCTACTTTATTTACACTGCAACCTATATTATTTACATCTATCTATGCATTACGTTCATAGGTATTGTATGAAAAACCATAGTTACATTTTCCTAGGAACCAGTGCATTGAATACTAGCACTTGAGTTCGAATAACTGCTCTTCTAATAGGACCGGTAGAAGTCGAGTGATTTCCTGTCACTCGCGCGATATAGGAGTTGTAATGTTTACATTCCTGTAATCACTATAAGGATGACGGACGGGATTCTTGAGAGGTATCATGGTTGAGATGATGCCCCATCTGTGTAATGAATTTGATAAGGTCGCAGTGTGTGGTAGCGGTGGTTAAGCATTTGAAAGTACTAGCCACATGCCGCGAAATATGGTAAGCGGTAAACCTAGTAACCAATCGGCCCGAGGAGTGGACATACCTCCCACCACTCGTATTTGGTTTTTCCGGTTACTTGATTCGACGTGTGGGAATACGTGTTGCAGGGCAACCAGGAGTACGGTCATGTAGTCGCGCTACAGGCGTACGTCCTGCACATTGGTTGTGCGTATGGTCCAGCAGTCGCTTGTGGTGGACCTGATCCACGAGTCGGAATGAAAGGCAAACGGTTGCTTCGGAACAATCTCTGGATGTTCCAAGCGTGTGAGTTAGGTTTACCTTGCAAGGCTGATATTCGATTCAAGAATCATCCATTTCTCACGGAGATTGAGACTGCTTGATCCCTTTACCACATAGAGTAACAAGAGCAACTTTGTGGTTATCAAAGATGATGTTTGGCAAAAGATTCTACCATGCTCGAATAGCTATCGGTGCTTATCTAGAATGAATTGTCACATAGAACTTGAAAGCTAAAAGTTGACATTAAGGACCTACTCTTTGTTGCTTTTCAGCTGAAAACTTTACCCAAAACCCGAAAAGCCATCATAAGTCTAGCTATATGGCTAAGTATACCATGAACGGGTAAGCCTTGCTGAGTATTAGAATACTCAGTCTTGCCTTGTGAATTTTTGCTCAGGTAATCCTCCTGACGACCCTGCTCTGCCTATGTCGTGGCCCTACCCTCTGCCTGATGGTTGGTCCGTGGAGTGGGACCCGTCCCCGGCCAACGCAGATCCCTCCGAGTGATACCATGCCAGGGCTAGCATGATATCCGAACTGACGACGTGTACAGGGCCTGTGTTTTAAAATTCCGCTGCATGACTTGAAACTTAAGACTATTTCGTAATAATTGCCATCAGATGGAAACTGATGTTACTTTTAAACTCTCATGTAATATACTTGCCTGTGATGTAAAATGTGATGGCGCTTGTGTCTCTAGAATCGTCTTCGTGCGAGGTACCTTGTTTAATCCTACATTCGGTGGTTTATCGGGACGTTACCCGACAGGCCAAAGGATTATACCGTTTGAAGTATGTTGGAGCCCTCAAGAGTGGACTCGCGTACTTGAGCGGGTATAGTTCAGGTTGTTTCTGCCACACCGGCCATGTGCCGAGCACCGGCCGCCCGCGCCGCTCTAAACCGTGCCACCTGCCGCCCTGGCGCCCGCGCCGCTGCTTCCCCGGCTCGCGCAGGCCGCTCCTGCTCTCTCCACGTCGCGCCGCCGTCGCCCGAGCCACCACGACTCCCGCCGGCTGCCAGCTCCTGCTCCCGCGCGACCACGCCTTCTTCTGGACCCCGAGCACCTCCTGGAGCTACCCATGCATCCCTTCTTGCCTTCACACGACTACATTTCCATGACCTTTTCCTCTCCCGAGCACCACCCCTCGCCGGACCTCCGCCACAGCCTCGGGTCGCCGTCGTCAGCCGCCCACGCCACCTCCGAGCCCCAATCCAGTGCTGTTAGAGCACCGCCGTGACCCATTGGTGCTCCCCAGCCCATCCAATTTCATTCTCCCGCACCCAAACATCGTCTCCCGCACCGCCGGTGAGCTCAAAACTCCGCCACCGCTCGGCCTCGCCGTCGACCCACCGATACAGAGCCCCTTCACCCCAGCCAAGGACATTAGCAGCACCACATCAACCCGTAGAAGCTTCCTAGCAGCTTCTTCACTACCCTCCAACACCCCAGCCAGCAGAACGCCAGGCCACCATCGCCGCCGGTGAAAACCCGAGCCACCCCACCGTCGACGACCCCCTTTCGCCCCATCTCCGGTCAAATTAGGTACTATAATCGCATCCCCACATCCCACGGTGCTCATGCGCGTCTCATCTATCCACATTCGCCGGCCCCTCGCCAGGAACATGTGCACGCTGCCACGGCCGCCGCCAATCCTCGCCGTCGGCCATGCTCCACCACTGTTTCTTGTGCACATCACCCACCGTTGTGATCAGCAAGTCTTGTAGGTCGTGTAGGGCCTGTTCCTCCTCGGCCAAACCCTCGCCCCAGCGAGAACACACCGAACAGGCACGCCGGCCGCCGTCGTGGGCTGTCGAGGACCCTATTGCAATTTAGTTTTCTGTTTTAAGGTCCCATGTGCAACAAACCGAGGACCTCTCCGCAAGACTTTTAGATAGTGTTAGCTGTCAACTTGTAAAATCCATAGGAATGTCTAGAAAAATCCAAAAATTACCAAACTAGTTTTGTTAGAAACTAGAAATCAAATTCTACAACTTCTATTAATAGAGTTTGGTTTGAAACCCAATGTTTTCAAAGTTATTTAAAAGTTTAGAAAAAGAGTATCTTGGGCATAACTTTTGCTTATAAGCTTGTCTTCTTGTGATGTTTGGTTTGTAGCCTGTTTAGGTCATGAGTAAACTTGTGCAGAAATTTCATGCTTAGCACTACTTTGTAGTTTAAGTTCCTTTAAACTTTTGCAAATCAAATTGGGAGTGGTTTAAATTTATTTAAACATATTCTTGAGACTTTTTTGTTTAGATCTTTTTATCATAATCTTATTTGTTGATAATTAATTCATAACTAAATTTTCAAGAATTTATAGTTCTGTTTACTCAGTTCTATTTTCAGAAAATTATGAAAAATTTACAATAAGCTTATTTATTAAAAATAACCCTAAAAATCCAAGGTCAGAGCCTTTATGGTTTTTAAAATAAAAATCAAACTTGTCAAATTACTTTAAAGTAATTCCATTAATATAACCATAACTTAAGTATAAATGGTAGCTTGGGATTAAACCCCCTTGTTTCATGAGTTTGTGTTTGTTAATTTATTGGATTGCAACTTTATCGTGAAATAAAATCCTTAACTCAAGAACCATCTAATCAAATCATTGCATATCATGTAGAGTCAACGACACTCGACGACGGAGACTACGAGCTAGTCTCGGAAAATGAGCTAGGATTTTCTGAAGATCCTGCGAGCGTCGTGGAGACTATAACTGAGGCCCCGAACCAAAGCTCGGAAGTCTCTGACACCCCTGACCCTAGCCCCGCTCAACAAGGCAAGCCCCAATGCATAACCCACTATTTCAAATTACTACCTTATGCAATCTTATACTTATAAATTATATCTTGCATTAAGTCTAGGAGTTGAAATGGAACCCTAGATACATTGATACTAGAAACCTATGTAATGTGCCCGAGTCCTTATCGAATAAATGCTTTGCTAATAGGACTGGTAGAAGTCGGGTGATTTCCTGTCACTCGCGCGATATATGAATTGAATGTTTACAATTCTATAGTCACAATAAGGATCATGGACGGGGTTATGTGCAATATCATGACTCGGAAGGTTACCCCGTCTGTGTTAATAAAAGTTGATAAGGTCGCAGTGTGTGGTATTGGTGGCTAAGCGTTTGAAAGTACTGGCCACATACCGCGAAATATGGTAAAGCGGTAAGCCTAGTACCTGATTGGCCTGGCAAATGGACATGTCTCCACCACTCGATTATTTGGTTTCTGTTGTACACACGCACTGACGTGTGGGAGTACGTTCTGCATAGTAGACAGGAGTACGTTCATGTAGTTGCGCTACAAACGTATGTCTTGCACAATTGGTGTGCGTACGGTCCTGCAATCGCTTGTGGTGGCCCTGATCCATAACCCCGAATATGAGGGAAACGGTTGCTTCGGAACGATCTTTGGATGTTCCAAGCCTGTGAGTTAGGTTTACCCTTGCAAGTTTTGGAAATTCGATTTAGAATTGTCCATTTCTCGCGGAGATTGAGACTGCTTATTCCTTCTGCCACATAGAGTAAGAACAGTAACCATTAGGAAATAATTTGGATGGATGTTAATCTCTACCTTGTTTGTCTAGAATAGGTGCTTACCTAGAATGGTTAAGGAAACTAGAATCTAAAAGCTAAAATATGAAAGTTAGTTCATACTCTTTGTTGCTTTTCAGCTGAAATTAAACCCAGAACCATTTCAAGCTTTCATGAGTCTAGTTATGGGCAAAGTATAACCCAATTCCGGGTAAGCTTTGCTGAGTATTAGTATACTCAGTCTTGCTAGTGAATTTTTCAGGTATAACCCTTGAGAACCCCACGGATAGTCCTGCATGGCCAACCTCTATCCTGTTTGGCTGGTCCGTGGAGTGGGATCCGTCCCCGGCTGGCAGTGACCCTCCAGAATTACACCAGGTTTCAGGCTGAACGTGGTGTCAACCTCCACGACGTGTATAGTCGCGTATGAATTTTCTTCCGCTGTGAACCTGGACAAGCTGTTTAGCTTGTCGTTTCAAACAATGTTGGTATAAGTTTACTGTAAGTTTGAAATGGTTTGTAATAATGTTTAATATGTTGTGGATTAAAAGTTGGTGAGCTGTTGTGTGTTTGTAACTTCACCTTCGTGCGAGGTAAACCTGCTTCGATCCTGTTGTATCGTGGTTGCATCGGGCGGAGACCCGACAGACCAATGGGTTGTTCCGTTTAAAGTGCATTGAGTTAGTGTCGGCTGTATAGCGATGACTAGCGCACTTGAGCCGGAATAATTCAGGCGGTTCTGCCACAGCTGGTATCAGAGCTGTAGGTTTACTCTTACAACTGCAGCAGTTCTTAAAAATGTTTTTAGTATAAAATTTGGTCTAATAAAAGAGTTTTACAAATTGCTTTGGATTCCTTAAGGTTGGTGCTTAGAACGCAAAGCCCTAGGGAATTATATGGGAGTAATCAGGTGGCTGCTATTATGTATATATGTATAAATAGCTCTAACTTGCAGCACTACTTTCTGTCAAAATTTAAATTTATGTACAACCCAACCTTATATTTAGTAACGACACTTTCGACGGTAAGGTAAGGAGGTAAGGATCCTCAGCCAACTAAGGGAGCTTGGCCTTCCTGTTGGTGATGCGAACCGAACCCTGTTTCTCAAGCAGTGGCCCACTTGAGATGCTGCCAATATATCAACTTAGAGCATGCTTTTAACTTTCTATCGGATTCATACAAAACATTCACATGTTAGTAGATCCGATCTATTCAATGTGGCAATCGGCTTCTTGTAGCCGATTCTGAAAGGTACCCGAAGAACCAATCTAGTACAATGATTCCGTCGGCTTCTTTAGCTGATCTCGGGGTCCTTGTCAGAGCCGATCACGGCTCGGACTAATGTTTGATATGGCTGTGTGTGACAGTTCATGTATCTGTAAGCTAGGCTTATAATTTGATAGTGTGAAGTGTACGCTTGTTAGTATAAAACTTTTGTGTGTTTGTGTGAAACTGTTGAAAATTTAAACACAAGTAAAAAGGGTATTTTTGTAATTACAGAAAAACATAGGGTTGTTTTTGCAAAATGTATTTGGATTAGGGTAATTTCAAAATAAGTGAAAGTGGTTTTGTAAACATGTTTTCCTTGTTTTAACCCTTGTAAAGATATATTTATCCAAAAGTTTCATTGGAAATGTGTTTGTTGAAGTGTGTAAAAAATTTTGGGTAAAGTGGTAAAAACAAGGATATTTATGTAATTTTATAAAAGTATAAGTCCTTATGCGCAAATATTTGAGTTACAAAAGTAATTTTCAAAAAGTTACTAGGGGCCAAATTATAAGAATGCAAGTCATCATGACTTATCTGAAAACTTGCATTTAGGCCCAAGTTATGTGTAAAATAGTTAATTAGGACAAAATCTTTATAAACTTTAAAGTTTGTTCCAAGTTTCAAAATAACGTTGCATACTTCGAGTTTTTGATTTCAAAACCTAAAACAAAGTTGTAGAGCTTGGAAAGTTTTGCAACTTTCATTTTGAACACTTTTCCTTTTGAGCCCTAGCTTAAAAGTTATCGCTGGTTTACAGACAGGTCCCTGGAATTTTGGAAAATTACATTTTGGTCCAGTCGTCCCCAACCTTCCTTCTTCTTCCTCTGGCTGTTTACTTTTGCTCCTCTGTTTTTACCGCCGCCGCTGCCGTTCCTCGAAATCAGGCCGCGGCAGTGCAGCCCCCCTGCCCTCTCACCCTCGCGTGCCGCCCCTAGCCCTGCCCGCCGCTTTAGCCTGCCTCCGTGGCCCCCTTCCTGCTCGGCCACGCGTGCACGCCGACTGCCTGAGCGCCGCCGGCCCTGCCTCTTCACGCCACCGTGGTCTCCCGGCCCTGTGCCCTCTCTTATCTTCTCCTCCCTATAAGTAGCTGCCCTGAGGTCTCCTGATGCTAATCCCCCACTCCATTGCGCCTCCCCCTCGCCGGAGCGCTGCTCCCAGCACCACCACACCGCCGCCCCTACTGCTCACGCCGGCGACCCCCTTCCCGGCCTCCCCGAGCCCGACTAAGCCCTCAAACGAGTATGTCTCGGTGTCCTCTCACTCCCCACCCCCTTCCCCTTGCCATCCAAGCTCTCCCTTCGCCGGATTTGGCCCTAGACCGAGCTTGCCCCGGCCGTCAATGGCAGAGGGACCAATCTGCGAAAAGTCAGTTCTTTCCGAGGGCCTGTATGAGAGTTTTTAATTCTTTCTCCCTTTTCAATGTACTGAACTTTGGAAATTCCTAGGAAATCGTAGAAAATTCAAAAAAATGTGAAACCAGTTGCATGTGAACCTCCATTTCAAATTCTATCACTTTTGTTTTATGACCATGCTGTGAAAATGGATGGTTTGTACTGTATTTAGAATAGAAGTGAATGGGTGATTGATATTTCATGTGAGTGCTATTTTTGACTTGTAAATTCAATAGAGAATTGTAGAAAATTCCAAAAATTACAAAACCAGTTTTGTTTAAAACTAGGTTTTGAACTCTATAACTTCTATTAAGTGAGTTTGATTTGAAACCAAATAATTTTGAATTAATGTTGAATCTAAGACATGGAAATGTAATATCCAATCCGTAAATCCAATTTTTACCCTACGGGTTAACTTTGTGATCATGATTTTTGATATACAAATTTCTATAGATGACATATAAAGTGATATAAAATCTTCAAATCTAAATTTATGATATAATTTAATTTCTTTTAAGATAACCATTTCAAATTTGCTAAGTATACCTTTTAAACTTTAATCAATTAGATCTCTTAATCATGAATTATGAAGTAATTTATTTTTTTTAAATATTCAAAATCTTATAACATTCTTTACTCAAAACGTTTAAATTCAAATCTAAATCTGAATTTAACTTTAATTTATGTTTTAATATTTATCCTGGATTAATTTAATTTGTTTATAATGCAATTGACTAAATCTTTTCAGTGAAGCTTATCTAATTAGATCTTTTAGCCAAAATCTTTTAAGTATGCAATAAAATTGTGTTTAAAGTTTTCAAACTTTATAACTCTAGTTATCTAGGACTCACATTCAATTTTAAATTTAATTTAAACTTGAATACTTAATTTCTGTTTTCAATTAAATTAATGCTTTAGTCATGAGATAATACTTATGATTCAAGGCTTAGATTCCTTTTTATGCCATGAGTGCTTGAATGTTAACCTTTTAGATTGTAGCTAATCTTTGAAATATGGCTTGAGTCCTTCTTGTTTAGCCTTGTATAAAAATTTTTCAAGTCTTTTCCTGCTCTTTAGCTATGGAATTTAAGTGCCTTGTGTTGTAATTGAAGAAATGTTTGTTTGTAGATTTTAATCTTGCTAGGACCTTTTCTGTAAAATCAGCACACCCCGGCCTTTATCGATCACATACCTTCAGGATACACTTATCGACTACATACCTATCGGCTAAGTACTCTGTCGGATTAAAATGTGAATCGGCTATGTGTGAACCTTTGTTAAAACAGCCGATTTATCTGAGTTTTCACACTAGATCTTAAGATTCTTACTTTCGGCTAATCCAAGCTGATTTTAGTTGTTTTCCATATAGGTCAATTGTGTCCGATCAATTCTTAGTTTTCCAATCTTTACCGGCACACTTCTATATGCCGATTTGTCGGCTAAGAAGTCAGTCACGTACAACCTATTAACTATACACCTATCGGCCACATTCTCGTTAGACTAGTTTCGCACTTGTGGTCTCACTAACCTAGTTTAATATTAGTATTCTGTTACACCTAATTCTTGAAATAGGTCTAACTTAGCTAACCCTATCGGCTGTACGGCACTCAATTGTTGTGTTGACGTAATCCAGCCGATGCAACCACACCTAGTTACTTAGGATAATACTTAACCACATCTCAGTTAAGACACGCCTCTGACATGACCAAAACACATCCATCGGCTAAACCTGATGCATCCTCATCAGTTAAAGCCAAGACCTTTACACCAACCAATTAGATAACCGAACATGCTACCCAATGAAGTTAGAACAAATGTTTAGGGTAACCCACCTTGTTGCTTAACGTAACTAGTTACTTTGGTTGATACCCGATAAATGACTGCCCAGTACAGGGTAGTTAGGTTGTTTGTCGAAATGTAATGCTCTTTTATTTGAATTGCAACATTATCGTGAATTGAAATGAAAATGTATGCATCCATTGAACTCCATCTTGCATATCATGTAGACTCGATCTCTCCCACCGACGGAAATTATCAGCTAATCCCGGAACCAGAAGGAGGTTATTCTGAAGATCCCGAGTACTTCGTCAAGGAATTCTCTGAAGGCCCGAACCAAAGTTCAAATGTTATTAACTTGACTAACCCCAGCCCCACCAGTAAAGGCAAGCCCCGGACATAACCCACTATTTTAAATTATACTGCAATCTATATCTATTTATGTATTCTATGCATTAAGTTCTTAGGAATTGCTTGAAACACTAGTTGCATTTCCCTAGAAACCAATGTGATGAATACTAGCATTTGAGTCCGACTAGCTGCTATGCTAATAGGGCCGGTAGAAGTTGGGTGATTTCCTGTCACTCGCGCGATATAGGAGTTGTAATGATTACATTCCCGTTATCACTATAAGGATGCCGGACGGGAGTTTTGTGCGGTATCATGGTTGAGATGATACCCCGTCTGTGTTGATGAATCTGATAAGGTCGCAGTGTATGGAAGTGCGGGTTAAGTGTTTGAAAGTACTAGCCACATGCCGTGAGTTATGGGTAAGCGGTAAGCCTAGTAGCCAATCGGCCCGAGGAGTGGACATACCTCCCACCACTCGATTTGCTTCTTTTGGTTACTTGGTTCGACTGGGGAAATACGTGTTGCAAGGGCAACCAGGAATACGGGTTTTGTAGTCGCGCTACAGACGTATGTCCTGCACGAGTGAGGTGCGTATGTTCCTGCAGTCGCTTGTGGTGGACCTGTCCACGAGTCGGAATGAAAGGCAAACGGTTGCTTCGGAATGACCCTGTGGTGTTCCAAGCGTGTGAGTTAGGTTTACCTTGCAAGGTTAAATTCGATTCGAATCGTCCGCTTCTCACGAAGATTGAGACTGCTTGATCCCTTTTCCACATAGAGTAACAAGAGCAATATTATGGTTATCAAAGATGATGTTTGACCAAAGATTATACCATGCTTGCTTAGTTATAGGTGCTTACCTAGAATGGATAATTAACTAGAATCTGAAAGCTAAAACTTGAAGTTAAGGATCTACTCTTTGTTGCTTTTCAGCTGAAACTAAACCCAGAACCATTATAAGCTTTCATGAGTCTAGTTATGGGCTAAGTATACCCAATTCCGGGTAAGCCTTGCTGAGTATTAGTATACTCAGCCTTGCTAGTTATATGTTTTGCAGGTAATGTCTTGAAGACCCTACTCTTCCCTTGCCTTGGCCCTGTGCTTTTCCAGAAGGTTGGTCCGTGGAATGGGATCCGTCCCCGGCCAGCACTGGTGATATCGAGCGATGTCGTGCTCGGGCTTAGCATGACATCCGTCTTATCGACGAGTTGTAATCATCGCGTATGTTTTTCCGCTGCTAAAATCCATAGTTTAACAGTTTGTAATCTTCTCTCTGAATTTAATCTTCGTACCTCTTTTGGAAACCCTTATAACATAAATTCCTCTGTGATGTAAAATGTGATGGTGATTGTATCTCTGGACTCACCTTCGTGTGAGGTAACCTTATTTGATCCTGTGTATCGGTGGTTTATCGGGACGTTACCCGACAGGCCAAGGGATTATACCGTTTGAAGCACGTTGGAGCCCTCAGGATTGGACTCGCGTACTTGAGCCGGTATAATTCAGGTTGGTTCTGCCACACTGTGCATGCAGGAAAATAGCTGACGAACGATTTCTACATCGACTACAATCGGCTACATCATCTTCTTCGGCTGCATCGACTTCCGTTGTCAAGATGCCGGACGAGAACCTGATTAATTTTGAGGAGTTGTCCGATGAGCACAAGCAGAGGTACAATGAAATAAAAGCTGTTTTTGAAGCCGATCTCATCGGCTCGTTTGAAAAAACTCATCACCACGGCATCAGATGGAAGGGATTTTCATCTGAAGAGGCACTCGACGAAGTGGATCTGTCTACTCCTACGGAAGAACGTACGCGAGCTCTCCGCCAGGAAGTCAACTACATGGTGGCTCACTCATTACATCGACATTCTGAGAGTTTGGTGAACACCCTCGAGTGCGTTGCAGTGCGCATGGTGCAGGAAATTATGAAACACCAGTACTCTCCAACAGGACCTGCTTTAGGGAGTCACAGAGGGGAGTTGCCTTCTCAATCCAGACCACCAGTGCCTTACGCATTTGCCGCCCCAGAGCACCAGAATTCTCCAGCATATGTCATATACAAGGTGGGAGGTGACCCTGCTGATCACCAATTCTTCAGTGAACCACCCAAGGAGGTACTGCATGGATATGTTTGTGCGTATATACCAGATGGTGGTAATCCGGCGCAACCCACGCAAAGAACAACTGGAGGAACATCTACAGTCGATGCCGACAAACAAGCATGGCTGGCTACTTATGCAACAGGGCCGAGTCATGAAGGTACGCACTCGGCCCCAGGAGTTCATACAGTGGATCAAATTAGTGCCATTTTGAGGAATCAATTTGGCATTCTCAAAAGAAGGCGAGCGATCGGCTACACCAAGCCGTATCCAAGCGACTACGACCTGATTCCTCTGCCACCCAAATATCGGCTACCTGTTGTCGGTCAAAACCCGCCGGCGAGCAGTGACAGGCAACATGAGGAGCCGGGAGGCTTTTGGGACTGCTGGTGGGCCCCGGTCCCTCGGTCAACGGCCCAGTAATCCGGCACACACCCTGGCCTGGAGTCGCTAGGCGTGCCACCTGATCCTATACCTGATCACGAAGGTGTGATGTATTAAATTCCTGTATGCACAGACACGTGTAAAGGTTAGTCCGAGCCGTGATCAGCTCATCATTCCTCCCCGGTATCGGCTATGAAGAGCCGATTGCATCAATACCGGAACGGATCTTTGGAACAGGCAATATATATATATACTTGACAACAAAATAAATCTTGCTTCATAAATATCAATCTAATCCAACCTACGATAACTAAGCCCTCACTGCACGATCGGAACGTCCTACGTGTGATTGAGCCTAACAAATACCCAAAAGCATCGAAACAATCAACCTAAACAGAGATCCAAAAACCAGCCGAAGAGCCGATTCCTGAAGCAATCTCTTTTCGAGCCGCGATTCGATACTAATCATACTGCCGGAACCTTCAACTCATTTGCAAGGCCTAATTATGCATATATTGAGCTAAATCTCTAATAAATAGAAACTAGTCATAACAGATTGGATCTACTGATAAGGATAAAGCAAAACATGACCATCGCGTCCAGGATCGGACGCGATGACCACCAAACACTCATGAGCAACAGACAAAGCATGATCAATAGCAGGACAAGTCTGTCTGGTTGCAAATGTTTTTAGGATTCCAGTCATGATAACGTCCTGAAACATTACATCCTACTGAGGGCAATGCAGATCAGGAGCACGCTAGAGGGAGGATCGCCGGATCCTAAGTTTCTGTTGGAGCAGTAGGATGTACTACTAGGAGTGAAATTTGGAATACGAAGAAAATAATGTTACTCTATGCGTGTTAAGATAACCAGCGCCACTCACCATCTACAAGGCTTCAGAATGAGTAACATATAAAACGAACGGGTAAGGATGATGCCGCCCCGATCATGCAGAACGTGATCGGGGCCGCATGGCACATACCCGAGAAAACCCTAGAATAGGGGAGGCGATGCGCCGAGAGTTGTTGATGAATGATTCTTTTTTCTTGTTTATTCATAGTACATATTTATAGTCCGTAGACTTGTCTTTCTTAACCAACCCTAACCAAATACGACACGACTCTTAACTGCCTATATCTATATTTACATGGCCTTTCTGGCCCCAATCATCCGCACAAGGTCCAATTCGCAAGCCTATTATAGTTATCTTCCAAGCCCATCTTGCTCCATGGCCCACTTTCGGCCCATCCAGATTATGGTGATAACACATGCCCCCTGGTTTCGGCAATAATAATTCCGAAATCAAGTCTTTTTAAATTGCCTCGACCCTTCGACTTCCGGCCCGTACAGTCACGCCTCTTTAACTTCCAAGGGATATGACTGCTCTGCACCAGTCTCCCAGGGAACCGTTACGGTGCCGATTCACTTCACTTCTCCCTTTACCTTTATAAACTTACCCCCGGTATCTCCCTCAATCATCTTTTTCTCACAGCCATTGGCAATCGCGTCTGAACCACCCTATCTTTCTTTTGCAATGGCTTCCTCTTCCTCTGCCTCTTCTATTATTTCTTTTGAATCCGAATCTTCCCGAGAGCCCACTCCAGAATATGATCCGATAGCTTCTTACGAGATCCGTGCCCCCCTGCATTGGGATGCAGAGGAGTGGGATTTCCAATCTCAGTCAGAGGATGATGAATCCCTAACTGATGATGAGGATCTCACACTCCTTCTTGGAGCCGAGCTAGAGGAAGAAGACGAAGATGATGCATCTTGGAGAGAAGACCTCTCCTCCTCGGAGGAAAGAGCCGATTCCTTTTCCTCCGAAGAAGATTCGACAACAGGTGACTTCCTCTTTGGCAGGTCATCGGACGAAGCTTCCGACGACACTGAAGAAGCCGAAGACGATGGTGGCTTCACCAGCAACAGCAGTGGGAGCGACAGCAGCAGCAACAGCAGTAGCGACGATAGTGGTGCTAGCATTGCCCCGCCAACCAAGCGTCGCAGGACCTCTGGCGCATACTGGTGGTAGGCTGTAGCACCGCCATTAGATCGTTTCAAGGAGCAATCGGCTCCTCTTTTGTACTCGCTTCCTTGTTGTAAATAAAATCCTCTTTTGCATCAGTGAATTTCTTGCACACAACAACCTGCTCAAGAGCCGATGGCAACGCATCAGCCTTAGAATATACTGATCCGGATCCGAAATGACTTTCCAATTCATTTTACTCTCCGCCGAAACTCAAATTCTTATCCAAGGTAGATATTTGAAGATTCTGGAAATCCAGGTTAACCCCCGAAACCTCTTTGCTCATAAACCCTAGCCATGGAATCCTCCTTCGAACCTTGAAACACACATTCGATCCTGCGCCGCCAACCCTAGATCTATTCTCCAAGTTCTCGATTCAAGGCTCCCGATGGCGGAATCTTCGAATACCGCCGCCACTGTCTTCGGTCTGAAGGTAAAACTTCAACCCCTGTTATTTAATGCCATGGTCGCAAATTTTATTGCGCTATTAAAATGACTCCTTCTTCGACTTTTGTCTTTCTTGGTTTTTTTTCAGGCTTCCGATATCTTCTTACCGCACCCCTCTTCCCCCAATTCTTTCTGCCTCAGGACTCATTCTTAAGAGAAGCCCATAGATCTAATTTCCTCCAAAGCCAATCGAATCCCCTTCATGAGCCAGGATATAGATCTAGAGTCTTGGTCAGATAGCCTTCGCGCTTGGCCAAATCCTCCTGAGGGTTGGATAATTTGGTATAACAGAATGGCGGACACTTATCAACCCTTATGGGAATCCATCGGAATAGCCGATGCTCTGTCTTTATCCCTTTCTCCTCTTGAAAAGGATGAAAACCTTCTGAAGACCATTGGCTACTTCTGGTCCGATGCCTTGAACTGTTTCCTTTTTGGGCATGGTCCGATGACCCCAACTCTCATGGATGTTATGATGATCACTGGCTTAGATGTCTCATCGACTTGTCCTTCTGCTTATAGGCTTTCTGTAGTCCCCTTCAAACTATCTTCCAAAGCAGAGTGCACTAACTGGAGCACATACCTAAACCAGCATCAGAAGACAAAGGGTCCTGTGACAGAAAAAGAACACACAGCCTTCCTAAATTTATGGCTACAACACTTTCTCTTCTGTGGCCCTTCACTTGCTCCAACCAAAAATTAGCTCCCTCTGGCTTATGAGCTGGCCAAAGGTAACACTATTGGCCTCGGAAAATTATTCCTTGGGGAAATGTACAGATACCTTCATCTGATGACCTCGAGCCTTCTTTCATAGAAAAAACTCAGAACTGGTGGTCCCTGGTGGTTCATCCAGTTATGGGCTCACCTTTACTTCCAAAGCTTCATCCTCAATTTCCCTTCTCTAGTTGGCAACTCTTTTCCAGACCTGAGTGGGAGGCAGATTAGAAGTACTAGCTTTGGACAGGCCTTATATAGTCTTCCTGGCGGAAAGCTAAATCCTCCAGACGCCTTACGTTGGTTTAGGATTTTTTACCGAGGCCTAGACAGCCCAAACTTTCTCCCATATGTCGATTCTGAGCTCTTTGAGAACCCAGCCACGTTTCGGTTAGCCAATTTTGCCTATGACGCCGATACTAGGCGCCTGTACTCCATTATGGTTCGGCCATGTCTTCTTCCAGTTGGCATGAGTACTTCCAATCGGATCATCAAGCCAGGGTATGAGTTTTACTAGCCGATTGTAGCAGCCCGGCAGCTTGGTCTTGGGCAGGTGCCCCCTCATTTCCTTCTTCACTTCCTGACATCAAATAGGGTGGATCTCCCTGATGCTGTGACAACCCAAAGGTGTTACAGTCTGTTTTCAGACCTCCCCATATCTGTCCCTGCCAATCTTGTCTTTACTTCTTCGACTATTGATTTTGAGGGGTTGTGGTCGATGTGGAAAGCTCACATTTTCCGAAGAGCTCTGGGGCAGATGCTGCAGCAGATCCACTCTGAATATGAACTCCCTGACGGAGAGGTATTACTACTTAACTAATGTTTCTCCTTTGACTTTACTGAACCCTTTCTGATTTCATTTTCTATTTCTGCAGCAGGAAGATAGCCCAGAGCCGACGAATGATGATGGATCGCCCTTCTGCTTCTTGCCAACTGCCCCTGTGGTTCTTTTCGGCAAAAACGCACCTCCTCCTTCGAAGAGCATCATGCAAATCCAGCCTAGTACCGCAAAGCTGACCCCCAAGAGGAAACGATCTTCTGAGGTTGTTGCCCCCCGAGCTCGTGCTAAGACGAGAAAAGTCCTTGTCAGGAAGATCCGGAAGGAAGTCACGCCATCTTCCCCTAATCCAGAAGTTCCAGTCATTAACTAGGTTTGGATCACCTTCCTTCTGTCATAATCGGTCTTCCGTTCATGGCCGTTTTCTTTAATTATACTCTTTCCCCTGCAGCCTGTCGTCGTGGATGTCTCCAGTGGGGAAGAACCCCCACGCCAAAAGGACTTAGCTTCAGAAGTGCTAGAGGATGTGGACGCGCCCATCAGATCTCTGATCACTCCCCGTGATCCTGATGCGATAGTCCTGGAGGGCTCCTCTGCACTGGTTGATATCCCGGTTACTTCGCCAGGCTCGCAGGAGCCGGTCGTGACCGCGTCAATTGTCAACTCCCCTCTGGCAGGACCATCCATCGCCTTAGCCACTGTCGACCTTTCTGTACGAGAGACACACCTACTAGAGCCGACCGTTGTCTCATCGGCTGTTACCCCCTCTTCTAAAGAAGTGGCTCCTCCGGACTCTTCTCCCATTGTCAACGTTCAAACTTCAGAAGGGACGCGCCCTCAGGAGCCGACTGCTTCCTCATCGGCTATTGCCACCTCTCTCTCAAGAGAGGTATGCTTTATTTTCTAATTACTTTAGTCTTTCTTTTACACTGCCTTAATCACCCACTTTTCCTCCAGAATCTGAATCTGTCAGAACTCCTTGCGTTTGATCCTGCATCAATTGGGTCGGCCATACTAGAAGCCAATGACCCTCAACCGGACTCGACTAGTACTGCCAATCGACTTCTCCACATGAAGAGCCTCCTGTTGGGCCCAATTGACACCTTGATCCAGGATTCCAGCACGGTGAAACAAATCCTTGATGAGATCAACTCCCAGCTCCCCGTGAGTCTTCAGGTCAAGCTTTTGCCAGCCGGGCACCTCCCTTCCTTTCGGGCAAAGGTGACAGAGGCTCGCCATAGGATCGAGACCCGACGCTCTCAATCGCTCCTGAGAACTATCATTGCCGAGAGGTGCCAGTCGGTCAACAAGAAGAAAGCTGCACTCGACGCCAAGGCTGACACGTCTGTCTCCGCCCGATGGCTTCATCTCCTGGAGAAGGAACTAGAAGATCTCGAGGCCAAAGTCCGGGCCACCAAGCAGCACATCGCGGAAGAAAAGGATCTTATCGCGGGTTCCAAGCGGGAGGCAGAAGTCTTGACTGCTGAACTGAAGGTGGATTTGGCCGAGCTGAGTGGCCTGAGCAAGCAAGTAATGCTGGGGGCAGACGAAGAAGATGAAGCGGTGATTGCTGAAGTTGATCGTGTGACACTCAGGTAAATAGTATTGTCACACTCTAAGTTTAGTGCGAGGTTATGTGCAAAATGGGGTAAAAGAATGTTTAAAAACTTAAGTACTAAGGGAAAAGGGTTATTTATATAATTATATTTTAATAAAGGTCCTTTTGTGCTAAATGGGTAAACATGGAGGGTAGAAATCAAATGTATGAGGGTTATTTTGCAAAAATCAAAAACTTGTGTTTAAATCGCAAAAGTAGGTGAAACTACCCTTTGGATGTAAATGTGGTGTAATTTTAAAATAGGATTTATGCAAAGTTTAGAAATCTTATTAAATTTCAAATTAGTTGCAAATCCTTAGCTCTTCTGTGGATGAACCTTAAAGCAAAGTTGTACATTTTGAAAAACCATACACTTTTGCTTTTGGGCCCATCTCCATTTGAGCACTAGTTGGAAAGTTATCTATACATTACAGTAGGGTCCCTGGCTTTTCTGCTTTTTGCACCTAAGTCCTCCATCGTCTTCCTCGAGTCCCCGATCTCCACTGCCTCCGCGTGCGCGCGACCCGCCACCGCCGGCCGCTTCCAGAGCTCCTGCAGCTCTGTGCCGCCCTTCCACGCGTCGCCCCATTCCTCCTCCCACCGCCCGTGCTGCCTCCGCTGTCCTCCCCTCGCCTTGCCATGTTGGGCCGCCGGAGCCGAGCAGCTGCCACACATCCGAGGGAACCGCCGGCGCCGCCCACCATCTTGAGCCCGATCCCGTGACCACTTCTCCTCCCCCTCTCTTCTACGAAGCAATGCGCTCCTATAAAGCCCGACCCAAACCCCGTGTCCTCGCCTGTTTTCCTCTTCTTCCTCCTTGCGCCACCGAAGCCTGCCCCGTGCTCCTCGCCGGAATTCCCCTCGACCACACCACCCCGCCCAAATCCCCACGGCCCACCGCTTCCCCACCTTCTCCCCTAGCTACCTCACCTGATCCGGTCCAGCCCCCGGCCCTCCTTCGCCGGAATCGCCCCCACGCCGTGCCACCTCTCACCGGAGCCGCCCGAGCTCGACCTCACCATCAACAGCCCCTTCCGCTTGATCTCCAGCTCATCCAGGTACTCAGGTCGACCACCCGCAGCTCACTGATGCTCGTGCACGCCTTGCTTGCTCATGTTCATCGGTCCTTCACCGGGAACGCTGGTGAACCGACACGGCCGCCGCACCTCCCCGTCGCCGGCCATGTTCCACTGTTGCCTGTCGAGCACCTTCCCTTCCAAACAGCTCCCTAGGTCCCGTAGATCCTGCCCGGTCAGCCCCCCCCCCCCCCCCCCCCGCCGGTCACCTCGCCGCCGGCGAGAACGCGCCGAGGCCGATAGGCCGACCGCCGTCGGGGCCTGACAGGGGTATATGTGCAAGTCCATCTTTTGTTCTAGGGACCCAAGCGCAAAATACCGAGCCCCCCCCCAAATGGTTTGTTATTTCATGTGAATGATGCTGTTGCGTTATAAAAATTTTAGAAAACTGTAGAAAAATCCAAAAATTGCCAAACTAATTTTATTGGAAACTAGATTTCAAACCCTACAACTTTATTAATGAAGTTTAGTTTGAAACTGAATACTTTTGAATCTATTTTAAACTTAAGGTTAAAAGGTATATTTTGTATAATTTCTACATGTTAGCTTTGTTTCTTATGATTTTTGGTATGTAACTTCTATAGGCCATGTGTGAGGTTGTGTAAAAGTTTCAAACTTAATACTGTTTTATAGTTTAAATTCTTTTGATTTTGGGTAATTCAAATGCGAGATGATTTGAAATTAACTAAGCATGTTCCTTAGGCTTAATTAGTTAGATCTTTTGTCATAATCTAATGTGTTAATAATTAGTCTATAATTAAATTTTCAAGACTTTATAATTCTATTTACCTAAATTTTGAATTTAAACTTGAAATTTGAATTCAAATTCAAATATCTTAGTTCCTGTTTTCAGTAAATCCAATACTATAATCATAACTTAATTATAAATGATAATTCAAGACTAAACCCCCTTGTTTCATGAGTTCATGTATATTAATTATTGGATTGCAACTTTATCGTGAAATAAAGTCTTTAACTCAAGCACCATCTCAATTAAATTATTGCATATCATGTAGAATCAACGACGCTCGACGATGGAGACTACGAGTTGGTCTTGAGACAAGACCAAGGGTTTTCCGAAGACCCGATAAACGTCACCGAGGATCTAACTGAAGCCCCGAACCAAAGTTCGGAAGTCTCTGACATTCTTGCCCCCAACCCCACTCAAGAAGGCAAGCCCCAGACATAAACCCACTATTTTATTTACACTGCAATCTACGTTTATATATATACTTGTGCATTAAGTTCTTAGAAGTTGAATTGAAACCCTAGTTGCATATTTCTAGGAATCCAATGTATTGTACCCGAGTCCTTATCGCTTTAGGCGCTCTGCTAAATAGGGCCAATAAAAGTCGAGTGATTTCCTGTCACTCGCGCGATATAGGAATTGAATGTTTACCATTCTGCCGGCACTATAAGGATGATGGACAGGGTCATGTGCTGTATCATGACCTGAAATTTTACCCTGTCTATTTTGTTAAAAGTTGATAAGGTCGATATGTGTGGTAGTGGTGGCTAAGCATTTGAAAGTACTAGCCACATGCCGTGAAATATGGTAAAGCGGTAAGCCTAGTACCTGAATGGCCCGGCAAATGGACATGTCTCCACGACTCGACTTTTATTTTATGTTTACACGCACCGACGTGTGGGAGTGCGTTCTGCAAGGCAGACAGGAGTACGATCATATACTCACGCTACAGACGTATGTCCTACACAATTGGTGTGCTCACGGTCCTGCAGTCACTTGTGGTGGCCCTGATCCATAACCCGGAATATGAGGGAAACGGTTGCTTTGGAACGATCTTTGGATGTTCCAAGCGTGTGAGTTAGGTTTTCCTTGCAAGGTTGAAACTTGATTCGGAATCGTTCATCTCTCACGGAAATTGAGACTGCTTATTCCTTCTGCCACATAGAGTAAGAAGTGAAACTAATGATGGAACAATCTTGATGAACGATGATCTCTACCTTGCTTGTTTTGTGTAGGTGCTAACCTAGAATGGATAATCAACTAGAATATGAAAGCTAAAATTTGATAGTACATACTCTTTGTTGCTTTTCAGCTGATAATAAATCCAGAGCCTTTACAATGCTTTCATGAGTCTAGTTACGGGCTAAAGTATACCCAATTCCGGGTAAGCCTTGCTGAGTATTTGAATACTCAGTCTTACTAGCACCATTTGTAGGTATAACTTTCGAGAGCCCCACGGATAGTTCTGCGTGGCCAACTTCTGTTCCACATGGCTGGTCCGTGGAGTGGGATCTGTCCCCGGCTGGCAGTGACCCTCCGGATGACACCAGGCCTTGGGCTGAGCATGGTGTCAACCTTTGCAACGAATGTAGTCGCGTGTTTATCTTTCCTTCCGCTGTGAGCATGGACAAGCTGTTTGGCTTGTCGGTTTAAACCCTGTTTGTAAAAATTTCACTTTAAGTTTGAACAAGGTTTGTAATAATGTTTGTATATCTGTAAATTAAAAGTTGTTGAGCTGTACCGTGATTGTAAACTCGCCTTCGTGCGAGGTAAACATGCTTCAATCCTGTTGAACCGTGGTTGTATCGGGCTTAGACCCGATAGACCAATGGATTGTTCCGTTTGAAGTGCGTTGAGTTATTACCGGCTGTATAGCGATGACTAGCGCACTTGAACCGGGATAATTCAGGCGGTTCTGCCATAGCTGGTATCAGAGCTGTAGGTTTACTCCTACAGCTGCAGTAGCTCTTAAAAAGTGTTTTCAGGATAAAATTGGCCAACAAATGAGTTTACAACGTACGTTGGATTCGTTAAGGTTGGTGCTAGAACACAAAGCCCTAGGGATGTATATGGGAAAATATCAGGTGGCTGCTAGAATATATATATATATATGTATAGATAGTTCTGACTTGCAACACTACTTTCTGTCTAAACTTAAATTCATGCACAACTCAACCATACTTTCTGTAACGACACCTGCGATTGTGAGGTAAGAAGGTAAGGATCCTCAGCTAACTGGGGAGTTAGCCTTCCCGTCGGTGATGCGAACCAAACGTTGTTTCTCAAGCAGTGGCCTACTTGAGATGCAGCCAATATATCAACTTAGGTTGATTATATTGGGAGTATATGGTTCGGCGCAGGGTATGGCGATCGCTGTTCATACCCCCGCATTTTGCAGTACCCCCGTGAATACGTTGTTTCGATAACGTATGTTAATGTTGTCTGTATGGCGGTAATTGTACAGATACTATTTCTATAGTGAACAGTACTGTTTGGGGATGCTTTCATGTCATGCTACCATGAAAGGTTCATGATATATATATATGTAATCTTTTGTAGTTACACTAACCACGACTAATAGGTTAAGACGGATCGGATTTATCAACTAGTTATTAGTGAGAGACGTATGGGTTATGCCACCGAAATTAACCGCGTAAGTCCGAACATATTCGGCAGTTGTTTTTGGTTGTGAGGACGAATAGTACGTGCATGCATAATCCATTGTTGAACAAAAGAATGCAATGTATGTTTAATTCTATTAAGGATGAATAGTGTGTTGTTTATCTCTAGAATGGGTTGATAGGATTCTCATGGTAGTTCTAAATAGAGTATCTTAAGTATCCATCTGATTTCCAGTCTTTTCTGTTATCAGAATCGATTATCTCGATCCATTTATCTTGTGATTTCTCAGCAAGGTAACTAAGTCTCACCATTTGCATTCTTGTTGCAGATGGCAGCCCCTTCCAACGTCTTCTGGGATCCGGTAGGGCATCTCCACACAAATGCCTTGCATTGGGAGGGTTTCCCTCGTCTTCTCTGGGAGTCACTGCGTTCACTCCTCTATACCGAGCCTCCACAGTATGACGCAGTAGAGTATCAGGAAGAAGGTGTTCGTCGATGTCGAGTCATAATGACTATTCCCCAACATCCATTCCGCTCCCAATGGCAGCCCATTGAAGTTAATGTGGTGGGTCATCGTATAGTTGATACGATTGAGGGAGTCACTCTGGAAGCTATCTACCTGTTCTGCAATCAACATCCAAGGGAGGTTGCAGGACAGCCTATCGGATTATTTTCTACCACAGATCCCAACGATCCTGAGTGGAATCTCAGGGTAGTCCCTGAAGGTCACAGGTTGGAAGGCTCGATAGAAGAAGCGCTTCAGGGTAGTATGAGGTTTATGAGTGTTCAGCATCACTACCAGCTTCTACTAAGTCGCGGTATGGGTCAACTGATCAATATCGCGCAAGGTCACTTTAGGAACGCTGACCAACAAGTCACCCAGACTGCGCAGCTTCAAGCATTGGTGGCAGAAAAGGATGAAATTATCACTGCACGTGAGGAGACTATTCATCACCGGGAAGACCAAATCAATGAGAGTGATGCGATAATCACCCAACGCAACACGATCATTGAGTTTCTCCAGGAATAGATCCACGACCTCATTCTCGAGATTGATGATGCCCAAGCCCAGATCAATGAACTTCAACAGCAGCCAGCACCTCCTGCTGTACCAGCTCCTAAAGAGGAAGAAGATCCTAAAGAAATCGAAGGAGTCTCCGAGATCGATTCTGAGCAAAGAGATCCTGTTATCAGTCCCCATCATTCTTCTTCAGGCAGTCAGTCATCAGTTGGCAACTTTGATGACTTTTAGTTGGTTTGAGTTGGTGATGTCTTAGTTGTATTTAGTGTAGAAAGATGTAACATAGGGAGTGCGTAGTATACTTAGGTCTTGAGCCACTTGTTGTGTTATATGTGGCATGTGTACTTATGAATGGCTTATGGTAATTAAAGTACGTTGATGTAAGATGTAAGAACTGCCAGTGTTTGAGTAGTAATCCAAATCTTGTGTTTTATCATCTTGCTCACTATCCTTGCATCTGAAATGAGTTGATTGAATGGAGCATATGAATTACATTTTGGTAATTGTATATCATCTGAAATTGGAGTAAGGATATGATTGACAATGGATATCTCCTTTGTTTCAGATGGTTGGAGCTACCCGCGGAACCTCGGAAGGATTCCGGGCAGATCAGGCCAGCGGTTCTCAGCAACCGCCACCGCCACCTCCAAATCTGGCCGAGGTTATGGCCCGACAAACAGAACTCCTCAACCAGCTTGTGCAGGCTCAGATGGGCCACTTCCATCAGCAATCTCGAGGCCGAGATAAACCCTTATCAGCCAGTTATCAAGACTTCCTCAGTACCCAGCCTCCACTATTCCATAAGGCGAATGAACCCCTCGACGCTGATGTTTGGCTTCGTACCATCGAATCCAAGTTCGCTTTATTGTCTGCCCCATGTTCGGATGAGAACAAGGCGCTTTTTGCAGCCCAGCAACTCCGTGGCACAGCTCGTCTATGGTGGGATCATTTTTACGCCATGCAGCCTGCCAATCATGTCGTCACCTGGGACGAGTTCCGTACTACGTTTCGAGCGCATCATATCCCCGAAGGACTCATTGAGCAAAAGCTCAATGAATTTCTGAACCTGACTTAGGGAACCCGCACCGTCATGCAATACGCACAAATTTTCAACCACTTGTGCCAGTACGCAGGATACCATGCGGACAGTGATGCCCGCAAAAGAGATCATTTTTGCCGAGGCCTAAACACCAAACTTAAAGAACGACTGAATTTGGTAAGGGCCGACAATTTTAATGAACTGGTCAACATGGCTATTACTCAGGAAGACTGCATCTCAGCACACAGAGCAAAAAAGAAAAGGAAGACACCCACAGGGCCTACAACTTCGCAACCGTCAAGGTATCGGTTGGTCCCAAGCACTGCTCCTCGAGCCCCGCCTCGAAGTAATTTGCCTCGCAGATGGGTAGCTAGACCACCCCAACAGGCACGATTCAACCAACCATCAACACCTCAATTTCAGCAGCAACAACAACAAGGTCCGCGGCCATGCTTTCCGCTTGTCAATCAAGGCAACTATCGTTGTTTCAACTGCGGAAGCCCGTCCCACTTCATCAAGGATTTTCCCTCAACCTAGGAAGTCTTTCCAAGGGCAAACATCTGGTCCAACCAGCAAGGGCAAGGGCAAGAGGCATGTGGTCTAGGTCCGCCAAGGAAGGGTGAACCTCACCACACTCTCCGAACTCCCCGAAGGGACACCAGCAATGACGGGTACTTTTTCTATCAACCAAGTAATTGTTCTTTTTGATACTGGTGCCACCCATAGCTTTGTCAGTGCGGAGTTTGGAACTAAAATAGGCTTGGACCTTTATCCTGTTGGTGGGCTATATATGGTAACAACTCCTGGCGGCAAAATCTCCTCAAACCAAGTCTGTAGAAGCGTGCCAATTCAAATGGGTACAAATCTAATAAGGACAGATTTACTACTATTAGACCTAGAGGGAATGGATATCCTCTTAGGTAGGAATTGGATGACCCAGCATCATGTGTCATTAGATATCTCTTTCCGAACTGTGGAGATAGATTCACCTGAGTATGAACCTACCATTCTGTATCTCCCACAACAGCAATACCTTAACCCTTGCACCTACGCTACAAGTGGGATCAAGCTAAAGGATATCCCTATCATTTGTGAATACCCAGATGTCTTTCCAGACGATTTGCCTGGAATACCCCCAGATAGAGCTATCGAGTTTATCATTGAACTCCAACCTGGTACAGCCCCTATCTCTAAGAGATCCTACCGTATGCCTCCTAACGAGTTGGCCGAGTTGAAAATCCAACTCCAAGACCTCTTAGACAAGGGTTTCATTCGTCCAAGTGCATCACCATGGGGTTGTCCAGCCTTATTTGTGAAGAAGAAAGATAATAGCCTAAGGCTATATGTAGACTATCGTCCCCTCAATGCGGTAACTATAAAAACAAATATCCCCTACCCCGCATTGATATTCTTTTCGATCAGCTAGCCGGAGCTAAAGTGTTTTCTAAAATTGATCTTCGTTCCGGCTATCATCAAGTTAAGATCTGGCCAAGTGACATTCCAAAAACGGCCTTCTTCACTTGATATGGTCTATATGAATATCTAGTCATGTCATTTGGTCTCACCAATGCTCCAGCATATTTCATGTATCTCATGAATTCTATCTTCATGCAAGAACTCGACAAATTTGTTGTGGTCTTCATTGATGACATTCTGATCTATTCCAAAAACCCAGAAGATCATGCCAAACATCTTCATGTCATCCTTCAGCGATTAAGAGACCACCACTTATACACCAAATTTTCCAAGTGCGAGTTTTGGTCAGATACAGTGAAATTTCTAGGCCATACCATCTCTGGTGACGGTATATCCATCAATCCCAGTAAAGTACAAGAAGTGATGGATTGGAAACCTCCCACAACAGTCCATCAGATCCGTAGCTTTCTTGGTCTAGCTGGCTATTATCACCACTTCATTCCTGACTTCTCTAGAATAGCCAAACCTATGACCGAACTACTAAAGAAGGGTGTCAAATTCTCATGGAATCAAAAATGTGAAGATGCATTTCACACTCTCCGAGATCATCTTACGACTGCTCCAGTTCTAGCTCAACCAGATGTGTCAAAACCTTTTGACATCTATTGTGATGCATCAGGAACCGGACTTGGTTGTGTGCTTATGCAAGACAACCGAGTAATTGCATATGCATCACGAGCACCCCGGGTTCATGAACAGAACTACCCTACCCATGATCTTGAGCTTGCAGCAGTTATTCATGCCTTAAAGATCTGGAGACATCATTTGATGGGTACGAAATGTCACATTTATACCGATCACAAAAGCCTCAAGTATATCTTTACACAAGCAGATTTGAATATGAGGCAAAGACGCTAGCCAGAACTTATCAAAGATTATGATTTGGAAGTACACTATCATACAGGCAAAGCCAATGTCGTTGCGGATGCACTCAGTCGCAAGGCACATTGCTCTTGCTTGTTTGTAGAAGCTTTCAACGAGACTCTTTGCTGGGAAATGAGAAAGCTTAATCTAGAAATCATTCCCCAAGGTAACTTAAACCATCTCTCGGTTGAAGCCACACTTAAGGATAGTATTGTTCTAGCTCAACAGCGCAATAAAGGAGTCAGAATTATTAAGCAGAACATAACACAAGAAGAAGGAAAGTATAAATGCTTCCGAGTAGATCCAGAAGGAGTCTTATGGTTCAACGAATGTATCGTTGTACCCAAGGACCATAAACTCCGTAAATAGATATTGGACGAAGCCCACCTATCTAAATTTTCTATGCACCCCGGCAGTACCAAGATGTACCAGGATCTGAAACAAAACTTTTGGTGGACTCGGATGAAACGAGAAATTGCCAAGTATGTCTCCGAATGTGATATCTGCCAAAGAGTCAAGGCCAGTCATTTAAAAACTGCTGGTATTCTTCAACCTCTACCTATTCCCTCTTGGAAATGGGAGGATATCAGTATGGACTTTATTGTTGGCTTGCCCAATACTTCTCTGAGGCATGACTCTATTTGGGTAATCGTTGATCATTTGACCAAGACTGCACATTTCCTTCCTGTACATACTACACATAATGCCAAGAAATATGCCGAGATTTACTTGGATCAAATTGTTCATCTTCATGGAATACCTAAGACGATAATTTCTGATCGTGGCGCACAATTTGTCGCTCGGTTCTGGGAGCAATTTCAAGATGCTCTTGGAACTAAGTTAATCCAAAGCTCTGCATATCATCCTCAAATGGATGGACAGACTAAAAGAGTAAATCAGATATTGGAAGATATCCTTAGAGTTTGTGTCCTCCAGTATGACAAGAATTGGGACAAATGCTTGCCATTGGCAGAATTCTCGTACAACAACAGCTATCAGACCAGTCTCAAAATGGTACGGTCGCCGGTGCCAAACTCCTTTGAGTTGGTCACAAACCGGCGAGCGTAAAATCTTTGGACCCGACCTAGTTATTGAAGCAGAGGATAAGGTAAAGATTATACAGGACAATCTAAAGGCAGCGCAATCTTGACAGAAAAGCTACGCTGATATACGAAGAAGACCATTACAGTTTCAAATCGAAGACTTTGTGTATCTTCGAGTATCTCCTACTCGAGGTATCCAAAGGTTCGGCGTAAAGGGGAAACTTGCTCCTCGATACATCGGACCCTTTGAAATCCTTGAAATCTGTGGACCCGTAGCTTACCGTCTTCAACTTCCTTCTCAATTAGCGGCCATTCATAACATCTTCCATGTGTCGCAACTTAAGAAATGCGTCAAACTTCCTACTGAAATCATCGATACCCAAACCATCGAAATCGAACCTGATCTGACCTATACCGAACATCCCCTTAGAGTGCTAGACACTAAAGAAAGAAGCACTAGAAGAGAAACCATTAGAATGTTCAAAATTCAGTGGAACCATCATACGGAAGAAGAAGCAACGTGGGAAATTGAATCTTATCTACAACACAATTTCCCAGACTTCCTTCAAGCCAACCTCCGGACCTAATCATTCCAATCTGTCCTGTTCCGGAATCTCGGGACGAGATTCTTTTTAGGGGGAAGGCTGTGATACTCAGGTAAATAGTATTGTCACACTCTAAGTTTTAGTGCGAGGTTATGTGCAAAATGGGGTAAAAGAATGTTTAAAAACTTAAGTACTAAGGGAAAAGGGTTATTTATATAATTATATTTTAATAAAGGTCCTTTTGTGCTAAATGGGTAAACATGGAGGGTAGAAATCAAATGTATGAGGGTTATTTTGCAAAAATAAAAAACTTGTGTTTAAATCGCAAAAGTAGGTGAAACTACCCTTTGGATATAAATGTGGTGTAATTTTAAAATAGGATTTATGCAAAGTTTAGAAATCTTGTTAAATTTCAAATTAATTGCAAATCCTTAGCTCTTCTGTGGATGAACCTTAAAGAAAAGTTGTACATTTTGAAAAACCATACACTTTTGCTTTTGGGCCCATCTCCATTTGAGCACTGGTTGGAAAGTTATCTATACATTACAGTAGGGTCCCTAGCTTTTCTGCGTTTTGCACCTAAGTCCTCCATCGTCTTCCTCGAGTCCCCGATCTCCTCTGCCTCCGCGCGCGCGTGATCCGCCGCCGCCGACCACTTCCCGAGCTCCTGCAGCTCTACGCCGCCCTTCCACGCGTCGCCCCATTCCTCCTCCCACCACCCGTGCTGCCTCCGCTGTCCTCCCCTCGCCTTGCCACGTCGGGCTGCCGGAGCCGAGCAGCTGCCACGCATCCGAGGGAACCGCCGGCGCCGCCCGCCATCTTGAGCCCGATCCCATGACCACTTCTCCTCCCCCTCTCATCAACGAAGCAATGCGCTCCTATAAAGCCCGACCCAAACCCCGTGTCCTCGCCTGTTTTCCTCTTCTTCCTCCTTGCGCCACCGAAGCCCGCCCTGTGCTCCTCGCCGGAATTCCCCTCGACCACACCACCCCGCCCAAATCCCCACGGCCCACCGCTTCCCCACCTTCTCACCTAGCTACCTGACCTGATCCGGTCCAGCCCTCGTCCCTCCTTCGCCGGAATCGCCCCCACCCCATGCCACCTCTCACCGGAGCCGCCCGAGCTCAATCTCACCGTCGACAGCCCCTTCCGCTTCATCTCCAGCTCATCCAGGTACTCAGGTCGACCCCCCGCAGCTCACTGATGCTTGTGCGCGCCTTGCTTGCTCATCTTGACCGGTCACCAGGAACGCCAGTGAACCGACACGGCCGCCGCACCTCCCCGTCGCCGTCCATGTTCCACTATCGCCCGTCGAGCACCTTCCCTTCTAAACAGCTCCCTAGGTCCCGTAGATCCTGCCCGGTCAGCCCCCCCCCCCCCCCCGCCGGTCACCTCGCCGCCAGCGAGAACGCGCCGGGGCCGATCGGCCGACCGCCGTCGGGGCCTGGCAGGGGTATATGTGCAAGTCCATCTTTTGTTCTAGGGACCCAAGCGCAAAATACTGAGGACCCCCCCCCAAATGGTTTGTTATTTCATGTGAATGATGCTGCTGCGTTGTAAAAATTGTAGAAAACTGTAGAAAAATCCAAAAATTGCCAAACTAATTTTATTGGAAACTAGATGTCAAACCCTTCAACTTTTATTAATGATGTTTAGTTTGAAACTGAATACTTTTGAATCTATTTTAAACTTAAGGTTAAAAGGTATATTGTGTATAACTTCTACATGTTAGCTTTGTTTCTTATGATTTTTGGTATGTAACTTCTATAGGCCATGTGTGAGGTTGTGTAAATGTTTCAAACTTAATACTGTTTTATAGTTTAAATTCTTTTGATTTTGGGTAATTCAAATGCGAGATGATTTGAAATTAACTAAGCATGTTCCTTAGGCTTAATTAGTTAGATCTTTTGTCATAATCTAATGTGTTAATAATTAGTCTATAATTAAATTTTCAAGACTTTATAATTCTATTTACCTAAATTTTGAATTTAAACTTGTAATTTGAATTCAAATTCAAATATCTTAGTTCCTATTTTCAATAAATCCAATACTATAATCATAACTTAATTATAAATGATAATTCAAGACTAAACCCCCTTGTTTCATGAGTTCATGTATATTAATTATTGGATTGCAACTTTATCGTGAAATAAAGTCTTTAACTCAAGCACCATCTCAATTAAATTATTGCATATCATGTAGAATCAACGACGCTCGACGACGGAGACTACGAGTTGGTCATGGGACAAGACCAAGGGTTTTCCGAAGACCCGATAAACGTCGCCGAGGATCTAACTGAAGCCCCGAACCAAAGTTCGGAAGTCTCTGACATTCATGCCCCCAACCCCACTCAAGAAGGCGAGCCCCGGACATAAACCTACTATTTTATTTACACTGCAATCTACGTTTATATATATACTTGTGCATTAAGTTCTTAGAAGTTGAATTGAAACCCTAGTTGCATATTTCTAGGAATCCAATGTATTGTACCCGAGTCCTTATCGCTTTAGACGCTCTGCTAAATAGGGCCGGTAAAAGTCGAGTGATTTCCTGTCACTCGCGCGATATAGTAATTGAATGTTTACCATTCTGCCGGCACTATAAGGATGATGGACAGGGTCATGTGCTGTATCATGACCTAAAATTTTACCCTGTCTGTTTTGTTAAAAGTTGATAAGGTCGATATGTGTGGTAGTGGTGGCTAAGCGTTTAAAAGTACTAGCCACATGCCGCGAAATATGGTAAAGCGGTAAGCCTAGTACCTGAATGGCCCGGCAAATGGACATGTCTCCACCACTCGACTTTTATTTTATGTTTACACGCACCGACGTATGGGAGTGCGTTCTGCAAGGCAGACAGGAGTACGATCATGTAGTCGCACTACAGACATATGTCCTGCACAATTGGTGTGCTTACGGTCCTGCAGTCGCTTGTGGTGGCCCTGATCCATAACCCGGAATATGAGGGAAACGGTTGCTTTGGAACGATCTTTGGATGTTCCAAGCGTGTGAGTTAGGTTTACCTTGCAAGGTTGAAACTCGATTCGGAATCGTCCGTCTCTCGCGGAAATTGAGACTGCTTATTCCTTCTGCCACATAGAGTAAGAAGTGAAACTAATGATGGAACAATCTTGATGAACGATAATATTTACCTTGCTTGTTTAGTGTAGGTGCTAACCTAGAATGGATAATCAACTAGAATATGAAAGCTAAAATTTGATAGTAGTTCATACTCTTTGTTGCTTTTCAGCTGATAATAAATCCAGAGCCTTTACAATGCCTTCATGAGTCTAGTTACGGGCTAAAGTATACCTAATTCCGGGTAAGCCTTGCTGAGTATTAGAATACTCAGTCTTGCTAGCACCATTTGTAGGTATAACTTTCGAGAGCCCCACGGATAGTTCTGCGTGGCCAACTTCTGTTCTACATGGCTGGTCCGTGGAGTGGGATCTGTCCCCGGCTGGCAGTGACCCTCCGGAGTGACATCATTGCTCCCCAGTATCGGCTATGAAGAGCCGATTGCATCAATACCGGATTGGATCTTTGGAACAGGCAATATATATATATATATATATACTTGACAACAAAATAAATCTTGCTTCATAAATATCAATCTAATCCAACCTACGATAACTAAGCCCTCACTGCACGATCGGAACGTCCTACGCGTGATTGAGCCTAACAAATACCCAAAAGCATCGGAACAATCAACCTAAACAGAGATCCAAAAACCAGCCGAAGAGCCGATTCCTGAAGCAATCTCTTTTTGAGCCGCGATTCGATACTAATCATACTGCCGGAACCTTCAACTCGTTTGCAAGGCCTAATCATGCACATTTTGAGCTAAATCTCTAATAAATAGAAACTAATCATAACAGATAGGATCTACTGATAAGGATAAAGCAAAACGTGACCATCACGTCCAGGATCGGACGCGATGACCACCAAACACTCATGAGCAACACACAAAGCATGATCAGAATACGAAGAAAATAATGTTACTCTATGCGTGTTAAGATAACCAGCGCTACTCGCCATCTACAAGGCTTCAGAATGAGTAACACATAAAATGAACGGGTAAGGATGATGCCGCCCCGATCACACAGAACGTGATCGGGGCCGCTGTAGGATCAAGAACACCGACTAGAGGGGGGGTGAATAGGCGGTTTAAAACTAAAACCAACAACACTAGAGAAATTTAATTAGTAACAAAAGAAGGCCCTATGTCATGCTACTACTATCTCTAGAAAGGTTTGCAACCTAGGGTGACAAAATACAATTCAAGCTCTAGTAAAGTAAATTGCTCAAAATAAAACAACAATTAAAGAGAGCAAGAAAGATAACCAAGCTTGACACACAAATTTATCCCGTGGTGTCAATGACTTGCCGGTCACCCCTAATCCACGTTGAGGTGGATTCCAAGAATCAACCGCTCCTCTTATCAAGAACCTCTTGATCTTGAGCCGGCTAGAAACAAGGAACCGCTCCACACCTCGATTTCACTAGAGTTGCTCTTCACCACTCGGGTGAGGTGAGCACAAAACCTCTCACAACCGAAATCGGGGCTTCTCAACAATCTCCTTCAAGAAGCTCCACGAAATCACCTTCTCCAAGCCGTCTAGGGAGCGGCAACTCCCAAGAGTAACAAGCCAATGATCCTTGCTTGAAGATTCCCTAGTGCCACAAAGCTCAAACTCTTGATGCAATGCACTAGGAAGCACTCTCACTCTCAAAAATGCAAATCCTTAGCAAGTGTGTGAGAGAGAGGGATGTCTTAGCACTAGAGGGTCAAGAATGCAGTCCAAATGGCCAAGAGAGAGACCCAAAGGCCGGGCATTGGGTATATATAGACATCCCATCAAAAACTAGCCGTTACTGTCTTTTCTGCGAGATCGCGGACCGTTCGGTTTCAAAAACCGGACCGTCCGCTGTTATAAACCAGAGAGTCAGAGAGCATTAAATGCGTGTCAAAACTAGCCGTTACAGCCCTGGCGGACCGTCCGCGCACAATCGGCGGACCATCCGCAGTTAGGAGTTCCACAACTCCAGAGACATGACAGTCTCTGGAACAGACCAGAAATTAGCCAGCGGACCGTCCGCCCCCAAGTAGTGGACCGTCCGCCGTTCATCCTAGAACAACAGGCAGAGACAGCAATGTTTCTGGATTAAGTTATCAGAGAGCCTGCGGACCGTCCGCTCCCCAGCGGCGGACCGTCCGCAGGCCAGACTATTTAGACAGACCAGAGAACACCCTTTCTGGAACGAAGGTGAGTTAGAGTGGCGGACCGTCCGCCCATGAGAGCCGGACCGTCCGCCAGTCACAAGATAATCCCACTGAACCTTCTGTAACGGGAGCGGACCGTCCGCACCCAAGGGGCGGACCGTCCACGCTTAAGCAGACAGCTCTCAAACTTGTTCTTTTTCAAAACCCGGCAAAGCGTAGTTAGCCCTCATGCATGTACTTAGATATTTTGAGCAAAATGGCACTAGAGACCCGTCAAGCACGAGTACATGGCCCCTCTTGATAGTACGGCTATCTATCCAACAAATCCGATCACTTATCATCCACTAAACACCTTGTGACCGGTAAAATTCAAAAGACCCTATTTTATACCTTTGCCTTGAGCCCAAACTTTTCTCATCGTCTCCAAAAATCCACATGTTCACAAATAACTCTCATTCATCCGTGGATCAACCTATACTCATTTTCTCAAAAAGAATTGTTAATCCACAAACCGTTGTCATTAATTACCAAAACACGAATTAGGGGCCTAGATGCTTTCAATCTCCCCCTTTTTGGTAATTGATGACAACACTAAGTTTTGGAGTGATAGAAGTGTTCAAGTCAACTTCATACGCTAGGCATAAGGTGAACTTGAAATTGAACTTTTGAAAAACTTACTCATTTTTCTTGAAAATTTCAGAATATGTATGAATAAGTTCACCAATTTCGATGAGTAGAGAGAACTCCCCCTTGATATGTGCATATAAATTTGAATGAATATCCAGAGCACACATATCTATATATGAACATTTTGACGGAGTTTTCCCTACAAGTGGAAATCGAGGCATACAAGATACACAATATATATGACATGAATTTTAGCTTGATTACCATAGCCTCACAACCACAAGATGAACATAAGTAAATAGAAGTAGCATAAATCAACATAGTTCATCACAAATGACAAGCCAAATCCACACAAGATATAAAACATAAGTCCATCCAATAGAGTTCAACACAAATTAAAATATTAGTGGCAAGCGGAAGCAAAAGCGAATGAGTTCCATGAGAAATCCATGAGCTCCCCCTAGAGCAAAGCACTCCAAAGCTCCTTCTCCCCCTTTGGCATCAATTTCCAAAAGGATCAATCCATCGGCGGTGGAGGAGGTGGCGGTGGATAGAACGGTTGGTGCGGGTGGAACTCTAGAGGCGGCACTGGAGCTGGGAACACTGAGTAGAAGTGGTCAGAAAACCCGGTGAAGGCTATGCTGAAGGTGTCAAAGCGCTGCTGCCTATGCTCGAGCTGCTCAAACTGCTCAGACGAAGGCAAATCCTCAAAACGGGAGTCAAGAGCTGCAATATCTGAGTGTAAACTCAACTGAACACCCTACATCCGAGCCATCATGGGCTGGAACATCTGCTGCTGCATGTTCTGGAAGTTAAGATCCATCTGACTCTGCATCTGACTGGTCAACCCGGCAATCTGAGAGGAGAGATTCTCCTGCATGGATGTGAAATACAGATCAAAGTAGCCAGCTGGAGGAGCCCACTGCTGCTATACTGGAGAGTGTGGTGGTGGCATGCCATGCTGAGCTGCAGCTGCTCCTATGTGAGCATCATCGTCACTATCGTCATCACCACCATGCCCCTGTGCTCCAGCATCTCCAGGGAAAGGAGTCAACGGCCTCATAAGAAAAGCATGATCGTTCTTGAAAGGCCTAAAAGGAGTATGCTTGCACTCACAAATGCCTCTAAAGGATGTCTTTGCCTTGATGATGGACATAATGTATGGAGCAAAGTATAAGTTCATCTCCATATTGAGCTTTAAATCTGCAAGCTGATCCATAATGAGAGCAATGACATCAATTCTATTCCCATTCATGATGTGAGAAATCACATTCCAATAGAGCCCTCTAACCTTGTCCTTGTTTCCACTCTTAGGCATGAATGTGACTCTTGCAATTTTATTGATCACTGCAGGATGATGCCTCATACCCTGAGTTCCCCCAAAGCTTCTGGCTATACCAAGATGTGCAGGCTCATAGAACATGGGGTAAACATTTTCATCTAGAGGATTTTCTAAGACAACATTCATGCTTTGCTCACTGGTGATGAAATCATAGTCCAACTGATTAGCTTCAGCAAACTGAGCAAATGTGGCAAAAAGAACTACCTGGATGTTACTATGATTAGCAACATTGAGACCTAGATTCTTTTTAGGGGGGAAGGTTGTAACATCCAGGTAGTTAGAAACCTAGATACTAAGTTTGGATACTGATTAGCTTCAGCAAACCTAGATACTAAGCAACCTTTCCGCCACCGGCTCGGGTTTCCGTCGAGCTCTACCATTCCGGCCACCCCAGCCCTCGACACGAGGTGCAACAGAACCCTCGTGAGCTCCTGCACCTTTTCCTCCCCTCAGACCTCGTCGCCGGTGACCACCGTCGCCGGAACAGGACTGCCCCTTTCTTGCTCTGCTTTGGTTCACAGCCCAAGGACCTCGGGTTAGAAGAATCAAAAATCCAGGGGGTTATATGCACAGCCTTAGACTCAGATGAATAGTACCGAAGGACCCCCTTGTGTAAATTAAGCTGCTAACTTAGAAATGTTATATCTATTCGAGGAAAATTCGTAAAAATACAAACTACAATTTGTTGGAATCCTTAGTTGCTGATCTACAACATCACTTAAGGGATAAACTTCAGCCTCTGAATGTTTTATACTCTAATTTAAATATTAAGTTTAGTTACTTGTAGGCTTAGGAAATGCATAGTAATTGTTAGAAAAATGATAAAAATGTGAAACCAGTTGGGTTAATTTTATTTTAACATGTAGAATTGAAGAAAAATAATTGTCCCAATATTTAAGTAATATTTTCTTAATGTACAAGTTTAATTGGAAATAATGTATAGTTCATCTTATATAATTAAGTTTTATAGATATTAAATGCGCAAAAATCATGAAAATATTTTAGGGTACTGTTCGTTAATAGTGTAACATGTTATTAAATTTTCAACTAAGGATTAGGTGTCAAACAAATTGGACATAATATAATTAGTCCATAATATAATAATAACATAAAGTTCATGTAAATAATTAGTGTAGTCAAGGAATGAAGCTTTTTAATATAATTGTTAAGGACCACACCACCTATTGTTCCATGCCACTAGTTAGATACTTAGCATAATTAACTTTGCTGTTTAATGTATCTAAGTAAGATAGTTAGTACTCGATAAATGACTGCCCAGTACAGGGTAGTTAGGTTATTTGTTGAAATATAATATTCTTTTAATTGGATTGCAACTTTATTGTGAAATAACATAAAAGTGTATGCATTCCATAATTTATACCTTTGCACGTCATGTAGACTTGACCACTCTCGCTGACGGAGATTACCAGCTAATCCCGGAACCAGAAGAAGGTTATTCTGAAGACCCCAGGAATCTCGTCGCGGAATTCTCTGAAGCCCCGAACCAAGGTTCGGAAGATATTAATTTGACTAACCCCAGCCCCACCAGCGAAGGCAAGCCCCGGACATAACCCCTACTTTATTACACTGCAATCTGTACTATTTATATATATCTTTATGCATTAAGTTCTTAGGAGTTGTTTGGAAACCTTAGTTGCATAATTCCAGGAAACTATGTACTAAACACTAGAATTTGAGTCCGAATAGCTGCTCTGCTTATAGGACCGGTAGAAGTCGAGTGATTTCCTGTCACTCGCGCGATATAGGAATTGTAATGTTTACATTCTTGTTATCAATATAAGGATGACGGACGGGAGTTTTATGAGGTATCATGGTTGAGATGATACCCGTCTGTGTTGTGGAACCTGATAAGGCCGCAGTGTGTGGTAGCGGTGGTTAAGCGTTTGAAAGTACTAGCCACATACCATGAAATATGGTAAGCGGTAAGCCTAGTAACCAATCGGCCCGAGGAGTGGACATACCCCTCACCACATGTATTTGCTTCTTTTGGTTACTTTGTTCGACGTGTAGGAATACGTGTTGCTGGGCAACCAGGAGTACGGGTTTTGTAGTTGCGCTACAGACGTACGTCCTGCACTTTGGAAGTGCGTATGGTCCTGCAGTCGCTTGTGGTGGCTCTGATCCACGAGTCGGAATGAAAGGCAAACGGTTGCTTCGGAACGACCCTTTGGTGTTCCAAGCGTGTGTGTTAGGTTTATCCTTGCAAGGTTTGAATTCGATTCAGGAATCGTCCGCTTCTCACGATGGTTGAGACTACTTGATCCCTTTACCACATAGAGTAACTAGAGCAACTTTGTGATTATGAAAGATGATGATTGGTTAAAGATTCTACCATGTTTGAGTAGTTATAATTGCTTACCTAGAATGGTTAATTAACTAGAATCTGAAAGCTAAAATTTGAAAATAAGGATCTACTCTTTGTTTCTTTTCAGCTGAAAACTTTACCCAAAACCTGAAAAGCCTGCATAAGTCTAGATACATGGCTAAGTATACCATGAGATGGGTAAGCCTTGCTGAGTATTAGTATACTCAGCCTTGCTTTTGGTTGATTTACCTCAGGTAATCCCACTGATGAACCAGCATTCATTAAACCGTGGCCCTACCCTCTGCCTGATGGTTGGTCCGTGGAGTGGGATCCGTCCCCGGCCAGCACAGATTCCGCCGAGTGATATTATGCCAGGGCTAGCATAATATCTGTAATAACGACGTGTACATTGTCTACGCTTTTCAAACTCCGCTGCTTGACTTGAAACTTAAACCTGTTTTGTAATAATCTCTCCTCAGTGGGAGCTAATAATACTTTGTATATTTTTGTAATATATCTGCCTGTGGTGTAAAATGTATTGGCATTTATATCTCTGGACTCAGCTTCGTATGAGGTACCTTGTTGGATCCTGCGTTTGGTGGTTTATCGGAACGTTACCCGACAGGCCAAAGGATTATACCGTTTGAAGCATGAGGTAGCCCTCAAGAGAGGACTCGCGTACTTGAGCCGGTGTAATTCAGTTTGGTTCTGCCACACAACCCGAAACCCTAATCCCCGAGCCGACACCGAATCCGGCCGCGGTCCCGCTCGTCGTCCTCCTCGCGCAACGTGCGAGCGTCGCGCGCGCGTGGCCGACCAGCCACGGTCACCGCCGCGAATCCCGCCGGCACGCGTCATTCTTTTTCCTTTTTCATTTCCTCTCTTTTCCCCATTTTCTTTTCTTTCCCTTTCTCCTTTTCTTTTTTTCTTTTCCCATTTCTTTCTCCCCTTTTCTTTTTTTCCTTTCTTCTCCCCTTTTCTTTTCCCTCCTCCCTTCTCCTCCCTTCTCTTCTCCCCTTCCCTTGCTCCCGAGCACCGCCCGGCCTCCGGCTTCCGGGCCACGCCGCCCCCCCTTCCCTCACGCATGCGCGCGCCTGCTCCTGGCCAACCACACCCGCGCCACGCACGCACGCGCCCTCGCCCCTGGCCGCGTACCGGCCCTGTCCGCGCCACGCGCGGGCCTTGCCCCGGCCGTGCCGCGATGCACGCGCACGCGCAGCGCATGGCCGTGCGCCGCGCCGCGCCGCCCGTCGCCCGCACCCTGCCCCTGGCCCGCGCCTTGCCGCACCACCCGCGCACGCGCGCGCCTATCTCCATGCGTGCTGCGCCGTCCGCCGCTGGCGTTCCGCCCTCGCCGCTCGCACCGTCGCCCCTGTGTTCGCACAGCGTTTCCCCACGTGCCCACACCGAGCCGTCGCTTCGCTCCGGCTTCGTCGCCCACGCCGCCGCGTCACGACGAAGACGCCATTAAGGAACTCCGCACCGCTCGCCGGCCTCCTCACCGGCCACCACCGCTCCAGCGCCTTTGGTCGCCTATAAAAGGGCCCCCACCCCGCCTCCGAGCTCGGCACCTGCACACGGCCTCCCGCCCCAAGCCGTAGCGCCGCCGCCGCACACCGCTCTGCCGCCGCCCGCTGCCCGCTGTCGCCCGGCCTCCTCACACCACCCCGGCCCGAGGTGAGGCCGGGAATCAAATCCCCTCCTCCTTCCCTCCCTTTTGCCCCTATCCCCGGCCGCCGCCGTGTGACAGTTCATGTATTTGTAAACTAGATATGTTTTGTTAGTGTGAAATATATGTTTGTTAGTATAAAGCTTGTGCGTGTTTATGTGAAGCTTTTGAAAATTTAAAAGTGCAAATGAAAAGGGTATTTTTGTAATTACAGAAAAACCTAGGGTTGTTTTTGTAAAATGTATTTGGATTAGGGTAATTTCAAAATAAGTGAAAGGTGGTTTTGTAAATATGTTTTTCTTACTTTATGTCTTGTAAAAAAATATGTAATCCAAAAGTTTTATTTGAAATGTGTATGTTGAAGTGTGTAAAAATTTTTGGTAAAATGGTAAAAATAAGGATATTTACGTAATTTTATAAAAGTACAAGTTCTTTTATGCAAATGTTTGATTTACAAAAGTAACTTTTAAATTTACTTAGGACTAAAGTGTAAAAGTGCAAGTCATCATGACATGTCTATCCAATCATAATGACGAGTCTATCCCGTCATCATGACGTGTCATAAATGCTTGCATTCAGGTCCTGAAATTTTATAAATTAAATTTTTAGGACAAAAGCAATTCGAATCTGACTTTTATTCAAAGATTCACGTGTAAAAATGTAAATTTTAAGTTTTTGAACTTGAGCCCTAAAGAAATGTTGTAGAGTTTGAAAAACTCTCCAACTTTCATTTTGGGCATTTCTTCATTTGAGTTTTAAATCAACGGGAAATTTTACTTTACGAACGAGCCCCTGCAGTTTTCTGTATTTACGCAAAGGTCCTTGGGAAATCCTGTTTCCCTTTCTCCTCTGTTCTTCTTCTCTCTCTGTTCTATCCGTTCCTGGCACTTCCTTTTGTTCCACCGTCAGTGCCTTCTCCTTGGTCTCCATCTCTATCTCTTCTAGCCCCTCCTCTCTCTCTCCTCCACCGGCCGGAGCAGGCCGGGCAGCTCCAAGCGCAGCAGGCGGCAGCGGGCGGCTCGGCAGGAGCCGAGCGGCGGGCGGCGAGCAGCCCAGGCCAGGCGGGGCGCGCGCGGGCGAGCGGCCGCGCGGCCCAGGTGCACTGGCGGCAGAGCAGCTCGGGGCCAGCGCAGCGGCCCGAGCGGGGCGCGAGCGGCGGCGGCCCCACGCGGGCACAGGCGCGGGCGACGGCTGGCGAGCGCGCGGCTGGCGGGCAGCACCGAGCGGAGCTGGGCGGCGTGCGGGGCCGGCTCAGGCGCAGCCGTGCGGGGCGCGGGGTCCCAGGCCCAGGGGCGGCGCGCGGCCCAGGTGCGGGGTGAGCAGCGGACCAAGGCGCGGAGCCGACGCGCGCGGACCGTGCACTGGTGTGGCGCGCACGGGAGCCAGAGCGGCGCGCGCAGGCGTGCGGCCTGAGCGGCCAGGACAGAGCAGGGAGTGCCCGAGGCTGGCGGTGCGGGCGACTCGTGGGCGCGGCGAGCGAAGGCGTGCTGGTGGCGTTGGCGGCGCGCGGGAGCAGGACTGGCGCCGGGCGTTGGGGCGAGCGGAAGCAGGCCAGCGGCGCGCGGACGCGCTGGCTCGGGTGCGGAGCGCAGGTAGAACGCCGCGCGGATGGAGCGAAGCGAGCGGGTGTCGTGCGACGCAGCGAGGGTGGCTCGTGGTGCAAGCGTTCGGGCGAGGTCCCGGGCGGCAGAGCGGCGCGGCGCTATTGCACTGGGCGAGCGGAGGTGCGCGGCTCGAGAACAGGCACTGCACTAGAACAGACGTGGCGCAAGCAGGAACGCGCAGGCACGAGTGTGGACGCGGCTCGCGCGGGAGGCGTAACGCTGACGCGTGAGTGCCACGCGAGCCAAGCGGCGCTGGAGCGGTTCGCGGACGGTGCAGGAGCGAACAGGAGCGACGCCGAACGGGTCGCGCGAGTGTGCGCGCGGTGACGCGCGAAAGCTGGCGAGTCGGAAGGAGGAGTTGTGGGGCGAAAGCGGCAGTTAGGCATGAGGAGCTCGGAGGAGCCTCGATGCAACCAAACACGACAGTCCTGCAGGAAGTTACGCGGGTGTGCCAGACGTGTTTCAGTGGCACGTGTGCGTGAGCAAAAGAAGGTTTAACCCATGAGCAGGAGGATCTTGAGGTTCGCGGAGGATTTGGCATAGCGAACCCATTCGGCTCCATCATCTCGTTCCAGGGGTCCATGACGTCCAGCAGTCTCTACCTTCGATGATCGCTCAACCAACCGTCATCACCGCGAATTACCACGGGGATTACCTCTTCGGCCATTCTCTACCTATTGCAATTCCCGGCAAGCTTCTTCGTTAACCAGGGAATCTCGTCGTCGTCGAGCTCATCCTATCGTCGCCAATCTTATTCACCGCGGGAATTCACTTCCGTTTGTTCTTCTCCACAACTAAGGTCTGCCCTAATTCTTTGAATCTTTCTAATGCCGGCGATTCCTTTGTCGGAATATTGTTGTTAATTTCCTGTTATCTATTTTCCCGAACCAGGGACTTGATTGCTATGTTTTAAAAAGTTCTAGGGTGTTCTTTATAAAATTTTCACAGCTTTCTTTATTTCAAACCAATAAACTTCTACATTTCATGGATTTTTTGTAAGAAGTTCATAAAAGTGTAAAATCAGTTTCGTTTGAAACCCTAGGTCAAAATCTACAAGTTTTATGTTGTGCTCTTGAATTGAAAGCCTTGATTTGTGGTCTAGGTTAAATATTAGGAAATGAATGCTTGATTTGTGTCTTTTGTGATATGCAGGAGTTGTAGCTTAACATAGATCATAAGATGTAGGTCTCAAGTACAGATGTGTGATCTCTAGTTAATCTTTTCACACGAGTACTCAGATTCCTGCCATCCAAACTCTGTCCTCGTTTTGATGACCATTTCCTTAAGGTTCTCTTCGTATAAAAATCCTTATTAATCCATGTGCATCTGCTGCTTAGCCACTACATCTCGACAGCTGTGTTCCATTGGCGGCTATTAGTTCAGCTGCTAAGCATCCGCTTTTCCTTAAGTCTATGATGTTTCTGCGTAACAGCTGTCAGTCGATACTTCTACCATCGGCTGATTAACTGATACGATTGTTACCTTTCTAGTATCGGCTACTGCCGATACAATCCTTTTGTTCTGTCCTACATCGACTACGCAGAGTCGATGTATCGGAAGGATACCCACGATCTTAGAGTTCTTACCATCGGCTGATCCAAGCCGATTCTAGTCGTTTACCATGTCGGTTATGGCCGATCGATCCTTAGTTTTCCCATCTCCATATCCGCACACCTCTATCAGCCGATTTATCGACTGAGAGATCGGCTATATATCTATCGGCCATATACCCTTAACCATACTCCAATCGGCTATACGTCACTCAATTGCTGTGCTGACGTAATCGAGTCGATATAACCACACCTAGTTATCTAGAATATCACTTAAGCACATCTCAGTTAAGACAATTGCTTTAGAAATCATCCTTCTGCCAGGGTAATCGATGCTTTCATCGATCATTTAGGAACCCGATGCACCTTTCCATCGGCTGAACCTCTGTTGTTTCCAATCGGCTCTGCGGTAATCTTCAACGAGTAGCCGATTCTAATTAGTTGTCCATCTAAATCTCTGTTTAAGTTTAGCTTCAAATCTTTTTGGTCGTTATATGAGTAGTATGTTACATGAATGTTGGATTGCAACTTTATTGTGAAGTAAAATAGTTTTGTGTACACATTTGAATGTAATATTGCATTGCATGTAGATACGACTACTTCTACAAACGGTACCTACGAGATCTCCCAGGAGTCTGCAGAGGATATTCCTGAAGATCAAGTGAACGTCATCAAGGAACTGACTGAAGCCCCGAACCAAAGTTCGGAAGATATTGACATTTCTGACTTCAGACCCACCAGTAAAGGCAAGCCCCGGACATATCCCATTACTTTATTTACACTGCAATCTAAGTCTATTATATTATATCTTGCATTAAGTCTAGGAATTGAAGTGAAACCCTAGATGCATGAATCCTAGGAATCCAATGTAATGCTCCCGAGTCCTTATCGGATAGTTGCTCCGCTAATAGGACCGGTAGAAGTCGAGTGATTTCCTGTCACTCGCGCGATATAGGAGTTGCATGTTTACATTTCTGCAACCACTATAAGGATGACGGACAGGGTCATGTATTGTATCGTGACCTGGAAGTTTACCCTGTCTGTTTTGATAAAAGTTTTAAGGTCGAAATGTGTGGTAGTGGTGGCTAAGTTTTTGAAAGTACTAGCCACATGCCGCGAAATATGGTAAGCGGTAAGCCTAGTAACCAATCGGCCCGGCAAGTGGACATACCTCCCACCACTCGATTTTATGTTATGTATACACGCACCGACGTGCGGGAGTACGTTCTGCAAGGCAGACAGGAATACGGTTTTTGTAGTCGCGCTACAGACGTATGTCCTGTACACATTGGGTGTGCGTACGGTCCTGCAGTCGCTTGTGGTGGACCTGATCCACGACCCGGAATGAAAGGCAAACGGTTGCTTCGGAACGATCGTTGGATCTTCCAAGCGTGTGTGTTAGGTTTACCTTGCAAGGTTAAATTCGATTCGAATCGTCCGCCTCTCACGAGGATTGAGATTGCTTATCCCTTCTGCCACATTGAGTAAAAAGTGTAATTGATGATGAGATAATCTTGACGGATGATAATATCTATCATGCTTGTTTAGTATAGGTGCTAACCTAGAATGGCTAATCAAACTAGAATCTGAAAGCTAAAACTTGAAAGTAAATTATACTCTTAGTTGCTTTTCCGCTAAAATAAACCCAGAGCCTTTACAATGCCTTCATAAGTCTAGTTATGGGCTAAAGTATACCCAATCCCGGGTAAGCCTTGCTGAGTATTAGTATACTCAGCCTTGCTAGTTTTATGTTTTTCAGGTTAAGTTTTTGAAGACCCTACTCTTCCCTGGCCTTGGCCCTGTGCTCTTCCAGATGATTGGTCCGTGGAATAGAATCCGTCCCCGACCAACATTGGTGATACCGAGTGATGTCGTGCCTGGGCTTAGCATGACATCCGTCTTAACGACGTGTTGTAATCGTCGCGTATGTTTTCCGCTGCCAAAACCATAGCTTTAATGGTTTGTAATCTTTTCTCTAGATTTGAAACTTCATACTTCTTTTGGAAATTCTTATAATGTAATTCTCTATGATGTAAAATGTGATGGTGATTGTATCTCTGGACTCACCTTCGTGTGAGGTAACCTTATTGGATCCTGTGTATCGGTGGTTTATCGGGACGTTACCCGACAGGCCAAGGGATTATACCGTTTGAAGCACGTTGGAGCCCTCTGGAGTGGACTCGCGTACTTGAGCTGGTATAATTCAGGTTGGTTCTGCCACAGCTGGTATCAGAGCTATAAGGTTACCCTGGAGATACATTTTACCTTAAAAATGCTTTCAGTATAAAAGTTTGACCAACAAAGTATTTGACAAAACTACGTTGACTCCGTTAAGGATTATGCTTAGTACGTAAAGCCCTAGGGTAATGCTTATGAGGAAAATAGAGGTGGCTATAGTATATATATAATCCTAACTTCCAGCATTACTTTTCCGTTAAAACTTAAATTCATGCACAACTCAACCTTATATTCTATAACGACATCTTCGACGATGAGGTAAGAAGGTAAGGATCCTCAGCCAACTGAGGGAGCTTGGCCTTCCCGTCGGTGATGCGAACCGAACGCTGTTTCTCAAGCAGTGGCCTACTTGAGATGCTGCCAATATACCAACTTCGGTTGATTATATTGGGAGTATATGGTTCGGCGCAGGGTATGGCGATCGCAGATCATACCCCCGCATTTTGCGGTACCCCCCGTGAATACGTTGTTTCGATAACGTATGCTAACGTTGTCTGTACGGCGGTAATTGTACAGATGCTGTTTCTATAGTGAACAGTAATGATTGGGGACGCTTTCATGACATGCTGGCATGAAAGGTTCGGTATATATATATCCCGTGTTTTCTGCAGGTATGCTAACCTCGTTACGTAAGCTTGAACGTAAGAACGACTAGTATATATATAGGGAGAGACGTATTTACATGATGCCACCGTAACTAACCACGTGAGACCAAGATTACTTGGCAGTTATTTTTATTTGTGAGGACGTGTAGAACGTGCATACATCATGACATCTTGGATTGACCTGATTGCCTTGGTTGTTACGTTGATGTACTGAAATATGTGCTTGTACTGAATGTCTGTTTTGACTCTGTGTGGTAGAAGCCAACGTAATCTGATAGGCTAACTTAGAGTTGAAAACGCCTTTTGTGAATCAGGTGAATTGGGCTTTGTTTGAACCCTATCACCGATCTTAGCTTAACAGCCAAATCAAATCCTTGATTTTGCTTTAAATCTGTTTCGGCAGAACCATTGAACTTCTCCTTTGATGGTTAAACCTTGATAATTATCATCAAATCCTTCAATCCATCATTTGGTGATCCATCTATCCTCTCTTGATGTTGTACCTTGTCTTGTTAGCTATTCTGGTTACAACATCTGAGAGCTGTACCATCAATTTTTGCTCAGATGATTTTGGATAAATTAAAAAGATGTATGGCAATAATTACTTTTTGAATACAATTCTACTAGCAAAAGTCATGCATTATAACATATACCATTTCTGGTCGGTGCATGGTGTTGCATCATTATCGAAAACCCGTAGACTAACTAACGGGTATGCCTCCGGTGCAACTTCGGGTATCTTGGGTTTCCTAAGTCTATCTTGTTGCTGTTGGCACTATAGGGTTGCTATTCCTCTTTTGTGGTGGTGTTTAATCACATGACCATGATGCCGTGTCGGAACCTAAGGCCTCATGTGCACTGCAGTCACATGATTGAGCCATTAGGAGCGCACTGGTGACTAGGTCCATGTGACGTAACCCCACTGCAAACTCTTCTTATGCAGCCTTACTAGTGTCCTAACTTCTAATCTTTGTCTAAGGATATAGGACTACCCAGGTGTTAGTTCCAAGAGAACGGTTGTAGGATGCGAGTCATATGCATCATCAACTCATGAGGGTATGCATCATACTCCATGCATTTCATACGTGCATACATTGCAAGTATCATCATCCTTGCATCATGGTGTATGCATCATTTGCTCAACATCATGGTAATTGCATTGTGGCATATGCATCATTTCGGTCGTGCATGGGATCCCTCATTCTCATGTTGCATCATCATTGCAATCATACATCTCAACAGAGCATCACATTCATGGCTATATATATATCGAGCATTGCACTCTGAGTAGAGCATTTTGTCATTATCCCTTGATTGCATCAATATAAATGAGCATGTTTTGCAATCAATATCATGTAAATCATTCAGGTAATAAACTCTGAGCAAGAATGTTTCAAATATCACTTATCAGTCTCTTGTGCTATTCTTACTTGCTATTCATGAGTTTTGTGATGAATGTCGCCGACATTTATCATCCTTATGTTGTGATCTTAGCTCTATGAGAATTTGATCACCTTTTCCTCTCATATCTTATTAAACTCATCTGTGTACAATCTCCTCATGCTCTCGTTATACTCATTTCGTCCTTCTCTCGTCATCAACCTCAATCTTCTTTGGTGTGATTGCTTCTTGCCACTTTTGATGAATGATTTGCTTCTCTTCCCTTAAGGAGTCTTTCGTCCGAATCTCGGGACGAGATTCTTTTTAGGGGGGAGGGCTGTGACAGTTCATGTATTTGTAAACTAGATATGTTTTGTTAGTGTGAAATATATGTTTGTTAGTATAAAGCTTGTGCGTGTTTATGTGAAGCTTTTGAAAATTTAAAAGTGCAAATGAAAAGGGTATTTTTGTAATTACAGAAAAACCTAGGGTTGTTTTTGTAAAATGTATTTGGATTAGGGTAATTTCAAAATAAGTGAAAGGTGGTTTTGTAAATATGTTTTTCTTACTTTATGTCTTGTAAAAAAATATGTAATCCAAAAGTTTTATTTGAAATGTGTATGTTGAAGTGTGTAAAAATTTTTGGTAAAATGGTAAAAATAAGGATATTTACGTAATTTTATAAAAGTACAAGTTCTTTTATGCAAATGTTTGATTTACAAAAGTAACTTTTAAATTTACTTAGGACTAAAGTGTAAAAGTGCAAGTCATCATGACATGTCTATCCAATCATAATGACGAGTCTATCCCGTCATCATGACGTGTCATAAATGCTTGCATTCAGGTCCTGAAATTTTATAAATTAAATTTTTAGGACAAAAGCAATTCGAATCTGACTTTTATTCAAAGATTCACGTGTAAAAATGTAAATTTTAAGTTTTTGAACTTGAGCCCTAAAGAAATGTTGTAGAGTTTGAAAAACTCTCCAACTTTCATTTTGGGCATTTCTTCATTTGAGTTTTAAATCAACGGGAAATTTTACTTTACGAACGAGCCCCTGCAGTTTTCTGTATTTACGCAAAGGTCCTTGGGAAATCCTGTTTCCCTTTCTCCTCTGTTCTTCTTCTCTCTCTGTTCTATCCGTTCCTGGCACTTCCTTTTGTTCCACCGTCAGTGCCTTCTCCTTGGTCTCCATCTCTATCTCTTCTAGCCCCTCCTCTCTCTCTCCTCCACCGGCCGGAGCAGGCCGGGCAGCTCCAAGCGCAGCAGGCGGCAGCGGGCGGCTCGGCAGGAGCCGAGCGGCGGGCGGCGAGCAGCCCAGGCCAGGCGGGGCGCGCGCGGGCGAGCGGCCGCGCGGCCCAGGTGCACTGGCGGCAGAGCAGCTCGGGGCCAGCGCAGCGGCCCGAGCGGGGCGCGAGCAGCGGCGGCCCCACGCGGGCACAGGCGCGGGCGACGGCTGGCGAGCGCGCGGCTGGCGGGCAGCACCGAGCGGAGCTGGGCGGCGTGCGGGGCCGGCTCAGGCGCAGCCGTGCGGGGCGCGGGGTCCCAGGCCCAGGGGCGGCGCGTGGCCCAGGTGCGGGGTGAGCAGCGGACCAAGGCGCGGAGCCGACGCGCGCGGACCGTGCACTGGTGTGGCGCGCACGGGAGCCAGAGCGGCGCGCGCAGGCGTGCGGCCTGAGCGGCCAGGACAGAGCAGGGAGTGCCCGAGGCTGGCGGTGCGGGCGACTCGTGGGCGCGGCGAGCGAAGGCGTGCTGGTGGCGTTGGCGGCGCGCGGGAGCAGGACTGGCGCCGGGCGTTGGGGCGAGCGGAAGCAGGCCAGCGGCGCGCGGACGCGCTGGCTCGGGTGCGGAGCGCAGGTAGAACGCCGCGCGGATGGAGCGAAGCGAGCGGGTGTCGTGCGACGCAGCGAGGGTGGCTCGTGGTGCAAGCGTTCGGGCGAGGTCCCGGGCGGCAGAGCGGCGCGGCGCTATTGCACTGGGCGAGCGGAGGTGCGCGGCTCGAGAACAGGCACTGCACTAGAACAGACGTGGCGCAAGCAGGAACGCGCAGGCACGAGTGTGGACGCGGCTCGCGCGGGAGGCGTAACGCTGACGCGTGAGTGCCACGCGAGCCAAGCGGCGCTGGAGCGGTTCGCGGACGGTGCAGGAGCGAACAGGAGCGACGCCGAACGGGTCGCGCGAGTGTGCGCGCGGTGACGCGCGAAAGCTGGCGAGTCGGAAGGAGGAGTTGTGGGGCGAAAGCGGCAGTTAGGCGTGAGGAGCTCGGAGGAGCCTCGATGCAACCAAACACGACAGTCCTGCAGGAAGTTACGCGGGTGTGCCAGACGTGTTTCAGTGGCACGTGTGCGTGAGCAAAAGAAGGTTTAACCCATGAGCAGGAGGATCTTGAGCTTCGCGGAGGATTTGGCATAGCGAACCCATTCGGCTCCATCATCTCGTTCCAGGGGTCCATGACGTCCAGCAGTCTCTACCTTCGATGATCGCTCAACCAACCGTCATCACCGCGAATTACCACGGGGATTACCTCTTCGGCCATTCTCTACCTATTGCAATTCCCGGCAAGCTTCTTCGTTAACCAGGGAATCTCGTCGTCGTCGAGCTCATCCTATCGTCGCCAATCTTATTCACCGCGGGAATTCACTTCCGTTTGTTCTTCTCCACAACTAAGGTCTGCCCTAATTCTTTGAATCTTTCTAATGCCGGCGATTCCTTTGTCGGAATATTGTTGTTAATTTCCTGTTATCTATTTTCCCGAACCAGGGACTTGATTGCTATGTTTTAAAAAGTTCTAGGGTGTTCTTTATAAAATTTTCACAGCTTTCTTTATTTCAAACCAATAAACTTCTACATTTCATGGATTTTTTGTAAGAAGTTCATAAAAGTGTAAAATCAGTTTCGTTTGAAACCCTAGGTCAAAATCTACAAGTTTTATGTTGTGCTCTTGAATTGAAAGCCTTGATTTGTGGTCTAGGTTAAATATTAGGAAATGAATGCTTGATTTGTGTCTTTTGTGATATGCAGGAGTTGTAGCTTAACATAGATCATAAGATGTAGGTCTCAAGTACAGATGTGTGATCTCTAGTTAATCTTTTCACACGAGTACTCAGATTCCTGCCATCCAAACTCTGTCCTCGTTTTGATGACCATTTCCTTAAGGTTCTCTTCGTATAAAAATCCTTATTAATCCATGTGCATCTGCTGCTTAGCCACTACATCTCGACAGCTGTGTTCCATTGGCGGCTATTAGTTCAGCTGCTAAGCATCCGCTTTTCCTTAAGTCTATGATGTTTCTGCGTAACAGCTGTCAGTCGATACTTCTACCATCGGCTGATTAACTGATACGATTGTTACCTTTCTAGTATCGGCTACTGCCGATACAATCCTTTTGTTCTGTCCTACATCGACTACGCAGAGTCGATGTATCGGAAGGATACCCACGATCTTAGAGTTCTTACCATCGGCTGATCCAAGCCGATTCTAGTCGTTTACCATGTCGGTTATGGCCGATCGATCCTTAGTTTTCCCATCTCCATATCCGCACACCTCTATCAGCCGATTTATCGACTGAGAGATCGGCTATATATCTATCGGCCATATACCCTTAACCATACTCCAATCGGCTATACGTCACTCAATTGCTGTGCTGACGTAATCGAGTCGATATAACCACACCTAGTTATCTAGAATATCACTTAAGCACATCTCAGTTAAGACAATTGCTTTAGAAATCATCCTTCTGCCAGGGTAATCGATGCTTTCATCGATCATTTAGGAACCCGATGCACCTTTCCATCGGCTGAACCTCTGTTGTTTCCAATCGGCTCTGCGGTAATCTTCAACGAGTAGCCGATTCTAATTAGTTGTCCATCTAAATCTCTGTTTAAGTTTAGCTTCAAATCTTTTTGGTCGTTATATGAGTAGTATGTTACATGAATGTTGGATTGCAACTTTATTGTGAAGTAAAATAGTTTTGTGTACACATTTGAATGTAATATTGCATTGCATGTAGATACGACTACTTCTACAAACGGTACCTACGAGATCTCCCAGGAGTCTGCAGAGGATATTCCTGAAGATCAAGTGAACGTCATCAAGGAACTGACTGAAGCCCCGAACCAAAGTTCGGAAGATATTGACATTTCTGACTTCAGACCCACCAGTAAAGGCAAGCCCCGGACATATCCCATTACTTTATTTACACTGCAATCTAAGTCTATTATATTATATCTTGCATTAAGTCTAGGAATTGAAGTGAAACCCTAGATGCATGAATCCTAGGAATCCAATGTAATGCTCCCGAGTCCTTATCGGATAGTTGCTCCGCTAATAGGACCGGTAGAAGTCGAGTGATTTCCTGTCACTCGCGCGATATAGGAGTTGCATGTTTACATTTCTGCAACCACTATAAGGATGACGGACAGGGTCATGTATTGTATCGTGACCTGGAAGTTTACCCTGTCTGTTTTGATAAAAGTTTTAAGGTCGAAATGTGTGGTAGTGGTGGCTAAGTTTTTGAAAGTACTAGCCACATGCCGCGAAATATGGTAAGCGGTAAGCCTAGTAACCAATCGGCCCGGCAAGTGGACATACCTCCCACCACTCGATTTTATGTTATGTATACACGCACCGACGTGCGGGAGTACGTTCTGCAAGGCAGACAGGAATACGGTTTTTGTAGTCGCGCTACAGACGTATGTCCTGTACACATTGGGTGTGCGTACGGTCCTGCAGTCGCTTGTGGTGGACCTGATCCACGACCCGGAATGAAAGGCAAACGGTTGCTTCGGAACGATCGTTGGATCTTCCAAGCGTGTGTGTTAGGTTTACCTTGCAAGGTTAAATTCGATTCGAATCGTCCGCCTCTCACGAGGATTGAGATTGCTTATCCCTTCTGCCACATTGAGTAAAAAGTGTAATTGATGATGAGATAATCTTGACGGATGATAATATCTATCATGCTTGTTTAGTATAGGTGCTAACCTAGAATGGCTAATCAAACTAGAATCTGAAAGCTAAAACTTGAAAGTAAATTATACTCTTAGTTGCTTTTCCGCTAAAATAAACCCAGAGCCTTTACAATGCCTTCATAAGTCTAGTTATGGGCTAAAGTATACCCAATCCCGGGTAAGCCTTGCTGAGTATTAGTATACTCAGCCTTGCTAGTTTTATGTTTTTCAGGTTAAGTTTTTGAAGACCCTACTCTTCCCTGGCCTTGGCCCTGTGCTCTTCCAGATGATTGGTCCGTGGAATAGAATCCGTCCCCGACCAACATTGGTGATACCGAGTGATGTCGTGCCTGGGCTTAGCATGACATCCGTCTTAACGACGTGTTGTAATCGTCGCGTATGTTTTCCGCTGCCAAAACCATAGCTTTAATGGTTTGTAATCTTTTCTCTAGATTTGAAACTTCATACTTCTTTTGGAAATTCTTATAATGTAATTCTCTATGATGTAAAATGTGATGGTGATTGTATCTCTGGACTCACCTTCGTGTGAGGTAACCTTATTGGATCCTGTGTATCGGTGGTTTATCGGGACGTTACCCGACAGGCCAAGGGATTATACCGTTTGAAGCACGTTGGAGCCCTCTGGAGTGGACTCGCGTACTTGAGCTGGTATAATTCAGGTTGGTTCTGCCACACGCCGCGCCCTATGCGCCGGGAATCGGCGCCGAGCGCCCCCACCCCCCTCTCCTCTGTTCTGTGCGGGGAAGAGGAAGGAGAAGGGCAATTTTGCCCAAAGACCCCCCCCCTCCCCCTCTATTTCCTATAAAACCTCCCCCCCCCTATTTACTCCCTTTTGTAAAAGAAACCCTGCTCTTCTATTAATTCAAACCGAACCCCTTCATTACATAAACCTAAGTATAACCGACACCCTTTTGTGACACCCAGGTAATTAGCTAGGTCATACCTTAGAATTTAAGTATGCTTGTATATTCAAAGTTTGGCCAAAAATGTATTTTATATATGCAATGCTATGGAAGAAAGAATGTTCATGCAATTAATATTAACTAAAGGTCCTTTTATGCAAATTGGATGGAGGTGAGGGAAAAGTTTAAAAGCATAAGGGTTATTTTGCAAAAAGTAGTATCTGTGGTCAAATTGCAAAATTATGTGTGAAGTTACCATAGGATGTATGTGCAAAAGTAATTTTACTTAGGGATTTACATAAAACATGAAATACTTACTAAGTTCATTTTATTTCTAAAACTATTGCTCAACTGCAGATGAACCTTAAAGAGAAGTTGTAGAGTTTGAAAAACCATGCACTTTTGCTTTTTGGACCATCTTCATTTGAGCATTGGTTTAAAAGTTGCAAACCCTTTTTAGTAAGGCCCCTATCTTTCTCTGGTTTCACAACTCAGTCCCTGAGTCAGTTCACCCCCCTTCTTCCTCCCTGCGCTCTGCTCCCCCTGCTCTGCCTCCCCTGTTCCTCTGTCGCCGGCGTAATGCGCCGCTCTGGCTCACCGCCGGCGATCCCCTGTGCCCCCCCCGGTCCACGCGTCGCCCCTCCGCTCGGCCACCGCTCTACTCCCCCCCTTGCTGGCGCCTTGACCCCGCGCCACGGCGCCTGCGGTACTGCCGCACCGCCACAGGTTCCCCTGCCGCCGCCGCACCTCCGAGACTCCTCTCCCCCGTAGCAATTCCCCGATAAGGCTCTGCTCATCCGTGTTTTCCCCCTCCTCTTCTCTCCATTTGCCTATAAAAGAGTCGCCCGGAGCACCTTGCGCGCGTACAGAACCGCCACTCCTCCTTTGCCGCCGCCGTGAAGCTCGGGTCGCCGTGGAACTTGCCTTCCCACTCTTCTTTTCCCCAAATCAGCTGCACCGTGAGCTCCCCCGTGCCTTACAGAATCTCCCCGGCCAGCCCTCTCCCTCCTTCGCCCACCGGAAGTACCCCGCCGCCGTGCGCCTTTGGCCGCCGGCCCGGCCACCGTGGGTAGCCCGATTCCGGCCGTCCTAAGCCTCCCCGAGACCACCCACAGGTAGCTTTAGCCCTCCTCGTGCTTCCCCTCTCTTTTCCCCTCACCGCCGGCGACCTCACCGGCCGGAATTTGGCCGGACTAGAACCTCTCCCCGCCGGCCATGGTTGTGGACTCAATTGCTTGAGAAACTTTTCTTCCAGGGGGTTTTCTGCTAAATGCTGAGGGCTGTTCTGTAAGGATGGTTATTATTTCATGTGAATGTGATTCCCTGTCTTGTAAAATTCATAACAATTCATAGAAAAATCCAAAAATAGTGAAACCAACTTTGTTAGAAAGTAGATTTCAAACTCTATGACTCTTATTAATAGAGTTTAGTTTGAAATAAGATATTTCTACATGTATTTTGAATTTATTGTTGAAGGGTAAAATACACTCAATCTTGATATTTCATGTTCTTTTGTTCTTCTTAAAAGTATAATGTGAATGATTGATGAACTCTAGTTAACTTGTGTTAAGTTGCAAACTTAAATTTTGATTTAAATTTAACTTCTCTTATTTGAACTTTCAAATTTGAAATATTAAATAAACTTATTATATAACCTCTTCTAAATTAACACCATTATTAGTCTCTAATGTGATACTTTATAATCAAATTTCTATAATCTTTGATTTAAAAGTTTTTAATTTAAATTTGGGTTCATTTCAAATCTAATTTAAATGTTTTAGTTCCTATTACAATAAATTCTACCATATCTTTATAAACAGTATTTCAAATCTAAACCCTCGTTATTCTATGCATGTTTGTGTGCTAATTGGGTGAGTTATAATATTTGAAACGTGAAATTCCAAATTTAAATTTCACCTTATTCACTTTATTGCATCTCATATAGAATCAACGGTACTCGACGACGGGGATTACGAACTGGTCTTAGGGCAAGACCAAGGCTTTCCAGAAGATCCAGCACAAGTCGTCGAAGGGTTAACTGAAGCTCCGAACCCGAGTTCGGAAATCTCTGACTCTCCTGTCCCCACCCCCACCCAAGAAGGCAAGCCCCGGACACATCCCATTATTTTATTTACATTATCATCTATGCCTAGCTATATTATATCTTGCATTAAGTCTAGGAATTGAAGTGAAACCCTAGATGCATGAATCCTAGGAATCCAATGTAATGCTTCCGAGTCCTTATCGGATAGATGCTCCGCTAATAGGACCGGTAGAAGTCGGGTGATTTCCTGTCACTCGCGCGATATAGGAGTTGAATGTTTACATTATTGCAACCACTATAAGGATGACGGACAGGGTCATGTGTTGTGTCATGACCTGGAAGTTTACCCTGTCTGTTTTGATGAAAAGTTTTAAGGCCGAAATGTTTGATAGTGGTGGCTAAGTTTTTGAAAGTACTAGCCACATGCCGCGAAATATGGTAAGCGGTAAGCCTAGTAACCAATCGGCCCGGCAAGTGGACATACCTCCCACCACTCGATTTTATGTTATGTATACACGCACCGACGTGCGGGAGTACGTTCTGCAAGGCAGACAGGAATACGGTTTTTGTAGTCGCGCTACAGACGTATGTCCTGTACACATTGGGTGTGCGTACGGTCCTGCAGTCGCTTGTGGTGGACCTGATCCACGACCCGGAATGAAAGGCAAACGGTTGCTTCGGAACGATCGTTGGATCTTCCAAGCGTGTGTGTTAGGTTTACCTTGCAAGGTTAAATTCGATTCGAATCGTCCGCCTCTCACGAGGATTGAGACTGCTTATCCCTTCTGCCACATTGAGTAAGAAATGGAACTAATGATAGATAATCTTGTTGAATGATAAATCCCTACCTTGCTTGCTTAGTGTAGGTGCTAATCTAGAATAAATACTCAACTAGAAAATGAGAGCTAAAACTTGAAAATAGTTCATACTCTTTGTTACTTTTCAGCTGAAAACAAACCCAGAGCCTTTGCAATGCCTTCATGAGTCTAGTTATGGGCTAAGTATACCCAATCCCGGGTAAGCCTTGCTGAGTATTAGAATACTCAGCCTTGCCAATGTCTGTTTCAGGTATAACCTACGAGAACCCCACGGACAACCTTGGGTGGCCAACGTCCGTTCTGTTTGGCTGGTCCGTGGAGTGGGACCCGTCCCCGGCCGGCACTGACCCTCCGGAGTGACACCAGGCCCTGGGCTAAGCTTGGCGTCCGTCTTCGCGACGTGTGTAGTCGCGTAAAACTTTTTCTTCCGCTGTGAGTTTAGACAAGCTGTTATGCTTGTCAGTTGAACATGGTTATGTATAAGTTTACTTATCTTTGAAACTCGGTTGTAATAATGCTGTATGGTTGTAAATTAAAAGTTGATGAGCTATTCTGTGATGTGAACTCGCCTTCGTGCGAGATAAACCTGCTTCGATCCTGCTGAACCGTGGTTGAATCGGGCGGAGACCCGACAGACCAAAGGATTGTTCTGTTTGAAGTGCGTTAAGCTGATTGCAGTTGTACGGCGATCAATAGCGCACTTGAGCCGGAATAATTCGAGCGGTTCTGCCACAGCTGGTATCAGAGCTGTAGGTTTATCTTTACACCCAGAATAGCTCTTAAAAGGTGTTTTCTGAATAAAAGTTTGCCAACAAATGAGTTTACAAAATACGTTGGATCCGTTAAGGTTGTACTTAGAACGTAAAGCCCTAAGGGTTTATTTGGGAAAGTATCAGGTGGCTAATAGTATCTATATATGTATAGATAGTTCTGACTTGCAGCACTACTTTCCGTCAAAACTTAAATTCCTGCACAATCCAACCTTACTTCCTGTAACGACATCTACGTACGGAGGTAAGAAGGTAAGGATCCTCAGCCAACTGAGGGAGCTTGGCCTTCCCGTCGGTGATGCGAACCGAACGCTGTTTCTCAAGCAGTGGCCTACTTGAGATGCTGCCAATATACCAACTTAGGTTGATTATATTGGGAGTATATGGTTCGGCGCAGGGTATGGCGATCGCTGTTCATAACCCCGCATTTTGCGGTACCCCCCGTGAATACGTTGTTTCGATAACGTATGTTAACGTTGTCTGTACGGCGGTAATTGTACAGATGCTGTTTCTATAGTGAGCAGTAATGATTGGGGACGCTTTCATGTCGTGCTGCCATGAAAGGTTCATGAGATTTATATATATATGTGTATTTTCCTGCAGGTACACTAACCACGTTTACGCTATTAGGACGCGTAGGGTTTACCGACTAGTTATATATAGTGAGAGACGTATGGTTATGCCACCGAAATTAACTACGTAAGTCCGAAAATATTCGGCAGTTGTTTTGGTTGTGAGGACGAGTAGCGCGTGCATGCATCTTTTGCCAATAAAAGAATTTTATACATCATGAACCTGTTGTTTGTTTTTGGAATGGGGGAATGAAGAGTTAAGGACAGCTTTAAGTTGGGTATCTTATATGGGATCTTAGCTTTTCATCTGATTTCCAGCTTTTGCTGTTAACAAAATTGGTTATCTTGATTCGTTTATCTTGTATTCTTCTAACAAGATAACAAGTTTTACCATTTGCATCCTGGTCGCAGATGGCAGTACCTTCCAATGTTTTCTGGGATCCGGAAGGGCATCTCCACACCAATGCCCTTCACTGGGAGGGTTTTCCCCGCTTGCTATGGGAATCTTTGCAGGCTTTCCATTATACAGAACCCCCTCAGTACGACGCTGTTGAACATGTGGAAGACGGAATCCATAGGGCCTATGTCAGGATGAGTATACCTCAGCATCCTTTCCGTTCACGATGGCAGCCTATTGAGATCAGTATGACGGGTTACAGAATTATGGACACCATTGAAGCAGCGGCCCTAGAAGCCATTTATGCTTTCTGCAATCAACACCCCGAGGAAGTTGTAGGACAACCTATAGGTTTGTTTGCCACAACAGATCCTGGTGAAGCGGAGCGAGACCTCGGAATAATTCCTGAAAGTCATAGGCTGGAAGGTCCACCAGAAGAAGTAGTGCAAGGAATGAGGCGTTATACGGGTGTGCAGTACCACTATCACATGCTGCTACGCCGTGAGATAGGCCATCTGATTACTGCTGCGCGAAGTTTCCACGGGGACGCTGCCAGATATTTCACCCAGGCAGATCAACTTCAAGCAGTGGTAATTGAGAAGAATGGAATAATCGCTACTCAAAATGAGACCATCCATCATCGTGAAGATCAGATCAACGAGAGTGATCACATAATCACTCAGCGGGATACTGTTATTGAATTTCTACAGGCACAAGTTCAAGATCTGATCCTTGCAGTGGATGATGCTCAAGCTCAGATTGAAGAATTGCAGCAGCCCCCGATTCCTCCCGTTGCACCTGCAGCACCTGAAGCTGAAGAGGAAGATCCCGAAGAGATCGAAGGAGTCTCTGAACTTGATTCTGAGCATGGGGACCCTGTCGTCAGTCCCCATCATTCCTCTTCTGGAAGCCAGTCATCAGTGGGCAATTTTGATGACTTTTAGTTTTGGTTGACAGGGTGATGGTTTAGATGTAATAAATGTATAAGATGTAATATAAGTAGTGTGTGGAATATCTAGCTATAAAGCCACTTGTTGTATATGTGGCATGTACTTTTGGGTAAAAGTTTGTAACCTTGGGAGTGTACTGATGTAAGATAGTAGTATCTTTATAGTAATCCAAATCCTGAGTTCTGGTTAATCTGCTCGACATCTGTGTGTCTGTTATAAGTAGATTGAATGGAGCATATGTATTACATTTCAGCTGGATAAATTGCATATTATCTGAAATTGGAGCAAGATTATGGTTGATAATGGATATCTTCTTTATTTCAGATGGTTGGAGCTACTCGGGGAACCCCGGAAGGATTCCGGGCAGGACAACCTGGTAGTTCCCAGCAACCACCACCACCACCTCCAAACCTGGCCGAGGTTATGGCCCGGCAAACCGAGCTTCTAAATCAACTTGTACAAGCTCAGATGGGCCATTTCCAGCAGCAACCTCGAGGCCGAGGCGAACCTCTGTCGGCCAACTATCAGGATTTCCTCGGCACCCAACCTCCTTTATTCCACAAGGCCGATGAGCCTCTGGACGCAGATGCCTGGTTGCGGACTATCGAGTCTAAGTTCTCTTTACTGTCCGCTCCATGTTCAGAGGAGAACAAAGTGCTTTTCGCAGCCCAACAACTCCGAGGCCATGCACGTCTTTGGTGGGATCAGTTTCATGCAATGCAACCCGCCGAACACGTGGTCATTTGGGATGAGTTTCAGACTGCCTTCCGCGCACATCATATACCAGCAGGACTCATTGAGCGGAAGCTCAATGAATTTCTAAGCCTGACCCAAGGTACCCGTACGGTTACACAGTATGCACAGGTTTTCAATCACCTGTGCCAGTATGCGGGATCACATGCGGACACTGATGCCCGCAAATGTGATCGCTTCCGTCGAGGCCTAAACACCAAGCTCAAAGAATGGTTGAATTTAGTGAAGGCCAACGATTTCAATGAGTTGGTCAACATGGCCATTACTCAAGAAGATTGTATTGCCGCCCACAGGGCGGAAAAGAAACGGAAAGCACCCACAGGACCTGCAACTCCACAGTCGCCTCGGTATCGGCTAGTCCCGAGTAATGCCCCTCGAGCTCCGCCTCGAGGCAATATATCAGGCAGATGGGTAGCCCGACCTCCCCAGCAAGCACAATTCAATCGACCACCCCTGCCACAAAATCAGCAACAACCTCAACAAGGTCTGCGGCCGAGCTTTCCGCCAGCTACTCCAGGAAACAACAATAATCGTTGTTTCAATTGCGGAAGCCCGTCCCACTTCATTAAGGATTGCCCTCAACCTAGGAAATCATTCCAAGGGCAAACATCTGGTCCAAACTACAAGGGCAAGGGTAAGAAACAAGTGGTGCAGGTCCGACAAGGGAGGGTGAATCTCACTACACTCTCCGAACTCCCTGAAGGGGCACCGATAATGACGGGTACATTTTCTATTAACCATCATCCCGTTATTGTTCTTTTTGATTCCGGTGCTACCCATAGTTTTATCAGTAAAGAATGTGGAAGTAAAGTAGGATTGGATATTTACCCTACTAAAGAAGATTATAAGATAATCACTCCTGGTGGGAAAACCCTATCAAATCAAATCTGTATGAAAGTACCACTTCTATTGGGTAGTCAGGTAATAAAAGCAGATTTACTTCTGTTAGACCTAAAGGGAATGGATGTCCTTTTAGGAATGAACTGGATGGCACAACACCATGTGTCTTTGGATATCTCTTCTCGCACTGTGGAGATAGATTCACTCGAACACGAACCTACCATCCTCTATCTTCCACAACCAAAATCCTTTAACTCTTGCACCTATGCTGCATCTAAGGTCAAACTTGAGGATATTCCAGTCGTTTGTGAATATCCAGATGTTTTTCCAGACGATTTGCCTGGAATGCCTCCAGACAGAGATATCGAGTTCATCATAGAACTCCAACCTGGTACAGCCCCTATCTCTAAGAGACCTTATCGTATGCCTCCTAATGAGTTGGCTGAATTAAAAACCCAACTCCAGGATCTCTTAGACAAAGGCTTTATTCGTCCAAGTGCATCACCATGGGGTTGTCCAGCCTTATTTGTGAAAAAGAAAGACAATAGCTTAAGGCTGTGTGTCGATTACCGTCCTCTCAATGCGGTGACTATCAAAAATAAGTACCCTCTACCCCGCATTGATATCCTCTTTGATCAGTTAGCCGGAGCTAAGGTGTTTTCTAAAATAGATCTTCGTTCCAGCTACCACCAAATTAAGATTCGGCCTAGTGATATTCCAAAAACAGCCTTCTCCACTCGGTATGGTCTATACGAGTATCTTGTCATGTCGTTCGGTCTCACTAATGCCCCAGCCTATTTCATGTACCTCATGAATTCTGTCTTCATGCAAGAACTCGACAAGTTTGTCGTGGTCTTTATTGATGACATCTTGATCTATTCTAAAACTCCAGAAGATCATACTAAGCATCTCCATGTCATCCTTCAGCGATTAAGAGACCACCACCTGTATGCCAAATTCTCTAAATGTGAATTTTGGCTAGATACAGTCAAATTCCTGGGCCATACCATTTCTGGTGACGGAATATCCGTCGATCCCAGTAAAGTACAAGAAGTGATGGACTGGAAACCTCCGACCTCCGTCCATCAAATTCGTAGTTTTCTCGGTCTAGCTGGCTATTATCGCCGTTTTATTCCTGACTTTTCCAGAATAGCCAAACCTATGACCGAACTACTAAAGAAAGGTGTAAAATTTTCCTGGGATCAAAAATGCGAAGATGCATTTCATATTCTCAGAAATCATCTTACGACTGCTCCAGTCTTAGCTCAACCAGATGTCTCAAAACCTTTTGACATTTACTGTGATGCATCGGGAACTGGACTTGGTTGTGTACTTATGCAAGACAACCGAGTAATTGCATATGCATCACGAGCACTCAGGGTTCATGAACAAAACTACCCTACTCATGATCTTGAGCTTGCAGCCGTAATTCATGCTCTAAAAATCTGGAGACATCATTTGATGGGCACGAAATGCCACATCTATACTGATCATAAAAGCCTCAAGTACATCTTTACTCAGGCAGATTTGAATATGAGGCAAAGACGCTGGCTAGAACTAATCAAAGATTATGATTTAGAAGTACACTATCATCCCGGCAAAGCTAACGTTGTTGCCGACGCCCTCAGTCGCAAGGCACATTGCTCCTGCTTGTCCGTTGAAGCGTTCAACGAGACTCTCTGTTGGGAAATGAGAAAGCTCATCTAGAGATCATTTCCCAAGGTGACTTAAACCATCTTTCGGTTGAAGCCACACTTAGAGATAGTATTGTTCTAGCACAACAGCGTAATGAAGGGGTCAAAATCATTAAACAAAAGTTAATCCAAGGTGAAGGAAAGTACAAATGCTTCCGAGTAGATCCTGAAGGAGTTTTATGGTTCAACGAACGTATTGTTGTACCCAAGGACCATAAGCTCCGCAGGCAAATAATGGACGAGGCCACTTGTCCAAATTCTCTATGCATCCTGGCAGTACGAAGATGTATCAGGATCTGAAACAGAACTTTTGGTGGACTCGTATGAGGCGAGAAATTGCCAAATATGTGTCAGAATGTGATATCTGTCAAAGAGTCAAAGCCAGTCATTTGAAGACTGCTGGTATCCTTCAACCTCTACCCATTCCCTCATGGAAGTGGGAGGATATCAGTATGGACTTTATTGTTGGCTTGCCCAACACTTCTCGGAGGCATGACTCTATTTGGGTAATCGTTGATCGATTAACCAAGACTGCACATTTCCTTTCCGTGCATACCACATATAATGCCAAAAGGTATGCCGAGATTTATCTAGATCAGATTATTCGACTCCATGGAGTACCTAAAACGATCATTTCAGATCGTGGAGCACAATTTGTTGCTAGGTTCTGGGAACAGCTTCATGATGCTCTTGGAACTAAATTAATTCGAAGCTCCGCCTACCATCCCCAGACGGATGGGCAAACTGAGCGAGTAAACCAGATTCTGGAAGATATGCTCAGAGCTTGTGTACTCCAGTTTTGATAAAAATTGGGATAAATACTTGTCATTAGCAGAATTTTCCTATAACAATAGCTATCAGACAAGTATTAAGATGGCCCCCCTTTGAAGCATTATACGGTCGCCGATGCCGAACTCCTCTGAGTTGGTCACAAACCGGCGAGCGTAAAATTTTTGGACCTGATCTAGTTGTAGAAGCAGAGGATAAAGTCAAGCTTATCCAGAACAATCTAAAGACTGCCCAATCTCGACAGAAAAGCTACGCGGATATACGAAGAAGACCATTACAGTTTCACGTCGGAGACTTCGTATATCTTCGAGTATCTCCTATCGAGGTATTCAAAGATTCGGTGTAAAAGGGAAACTTGCTCCTCGATACATCGGACCTTTTGAAATCCTTGAAATCTGTGGACCGTAGCTTATCGTCTCCAACTTCCACCTCAATTAGCGGCCATCCATAACATCTTTCATGTATCCCAACTCAGAAAGTGTGTTAAGATCCCCACCGAAATCATCGATTCCCAAGCTATCGAAATCGAACCCGATCTGACCTATAGAAATCCCATTAGAATCCTTGACACTAAAGAGAGAAGTACCAGAAGAGAGACCACCAAAATATACAAGATTCAATGGAACCATCACACAGAGGAAGAAGCAACATGGGAAACCGAATCTTATCTCCAACGCAACTTTCCCGATTTCTTCCAACCAATCTTCGAGCTTGATCTTTTTGTCCCATCCTGCTTCGGAATCTCGGGACGAGATTCTTTTTAGGGGGGAAGGCTGTGACACTCAGGTAATTAGCTAGGTCATACCTTAGATTTAAGTATGCTTGTATATTCAAAGTTTGGCAAAAATGTATTTTATATATGCAATGCTATGGAAGAAAGATGTTATGCAATTAATATTAACTAAAGGTCCTTTTATGCAAAATGGATGGAGGTGAGGGAAAAGTTTAAAAGCATAAGGGTT